>NW_017213043.1:0-16002 GCF_001704415.2 Capra hircus | reverse complement strand
CGGAGAATGGTGGCATGTCCGTGGAGTTCGGCTCGCCTTTCCTGTGGAGAGCGCCTCCTCTTGAGATGAGACGGGAACGCCGGGAATTCTTTCCCGACCTCGCAGGGAAAGGATCCCTCCTCTCGAGCTATGAGGCGGAAACGGGCGCCTCTGGATGTGGGCGGAACTATCGTGCTTCCTCTTGAGTGGAGACGGGTATGTCGGGGAACTTCTTGATTTGCAGCAAGGGTGTGAAGGACCCTTTGGAAGTTCCAGAGTTTAAGTGTGCTTAGCCTTGAGATGTGTCAGCGGAAATAGGCTTCATTTGCCTGGAGGGGAGAACATCTAGATTTTCTCCAGTTGCGGCAGGTGCTCTCGACTTACGAAGGGTCCGCAGGGACCCGCTCTGGTGGCCTCAGGAAAGGCCAGTCAAGATCCAAGACAGCACTGGAGAGGGAGAGACATCAAGAGAGGCTCCGAGCAACTCGCATGGTGACTGGCCTTTCCTGAGGCCACCAAAGCGGGCGCCTTAGGTCCCGTCGTAAGTCGAGAGCACCTGGCGCAACTCGAGAAAAACCAGGAGGTTCTCCCCTCCAGGCGAGATGAGACCCATTTGCGCTGAGGCATCTCGAGGCTAATCACACCTAAACTCTGGAACTTCCAAAGGCCTTTCACACCCTTGCTGCAACTCAAGAAGTTCCCCGACATACCCGTTTCCACTCGAAAGGAAGCACGAGAGTCCCGACCACATCCAGAGGATCCCCGTTTCCGCCTCCTAGCTCGAGAGGAGGGATCCTTTCCCTGCGTGGTCGGGAAAGAATTCCCGGCGTTCCTGTCGAATCTCAAGAGGAGGCGCTCTCCACAGGAAAGGCGAGAGGAACTCCAGGGTCGTGCCACCATTCCCTGAGTCCCCCAGATGTCTCAGTCCATTCCAGTGAAAACTGTTTTCCCTGCACTGCCTCGACTTTCAAGCCCAGGATCGACTCACACCACGGTGGCACGTGGGACAGCCCTGTGGGAAAGCCTCGTGGGAAAGCCTCGTGGAAGAGCCTCGAGGGAAAGACACAGATCCCTTGATCCACGTGAAGGAAGCGCGACACTGCTGCTACAGCTCAGAAGGAAAGCGCAGGTTCATGCCCCCACTCGAGACGAGGACTGACTCACCTGGGGAGACTCCAGAAGTACCCCAAGATCCATGTCAGCACTGTAGAGGAAATCCTCAGGTTCCGGCACTGACTCCATACAAGGTCTTAGGCCCAGCATCGACGGGAGAGGAATCCGAGAGGCCCCCGAGCAACTCACATGGGACTGGCCTTTCCTGAGGCCACCAGATCGGGTCCCTGAGGTCCCCGTCGTAAGTCGAGAGCACCTGCCCAACTCCAGAAAATCCAGGAGGTTTTCCCCTCCAGGCCGAGATGAGGCCCATTTCCGCTGAGGCGTCTCGAGGCTAATCACACCTAACCTCTGGAACTTCCAAAGGGTCCTTCACACCCTTGCTGCAACTCAAGAAGTTCCCCGACATACCCGTCTCTTCGAGGAGCACGCGAGTCCCCCCACATCCAGAGGAGCCCCGTTTCCGCCTCCTAGGTCTAGAGGAGGGAACCTTTCCCTGCGTGTTCGGAAAGAATTCCCCGGCGTTCCGTCGCATCTCAAGAGGAGTTGCTCTCCACAGAAAAGCGAGAGAGAACTCCAGGGTCGTGCCACCATTCCCAGAGTCCCGCAGATGTCTCAGTCCATTCCAGGGAAACCTGTTTTCCCTGCACTGCCTCGACTTTCAAGCCGAGGATCGACTCACACCACGGTGGCATGTGGGACAGCCCTGTGGAATGCCTCGTGGGAAAGCCTCCTGGGAAGCTCGAGGGAAAGCCACATATCCCTTGATCCACGCGAAGGGAAGCGTGACACTGCTGCTATAGCTCGGGAGGAAAGCGCAAGTTCATGCCCCACTCGAGACGAGGACTGACTCACCTGGGGAGACTCCAGAAGTCCCCCAGATCCATGTCAGCACTGGAGAGGAATCCTCAGGTTCCGGAACCGACCCCACACAAGGTCTTAGGCCCCGGCATCGACGGGAGAGGAATCCCGAGAGGCCCCGAGCAACTCCCATGGGGGACTGGCTTTCCTGTGGCCACCAGAGCGCGGTCCCTGAAGTCCCCGTCGTAAGTCGAGAGCACCTGCCGCAACTCGAGAAAATCCAGGAGGTTCTCCCCTCCAGGCGAGATGAGGCCCATTTCCGCTGAGGCGTCTTGAGGCTAATCACACCTAACATCTGGAACTTCCAAAGGGTCCTTCACACCCTTGCTGCAACTCAAGAAGTTCCCCGACATACCCGTCTCCACTCGAGAGGAAGCACGAGAGTCCCGCCCACTTCCAGAGAGCCCGTTTCGTCTCCTAGCTCGAAAGGACGGATCCTTTCCCTGCGTGGTCGGGAAAGAATTCCCGGTGTTCCCATCGCATCTCAAGAGGAGGCGCTCTCCACAGGAAAGGCGAGAGGAACTCCAGGGTCGTGCCACCATTCCCAGAGTCCCCCAGATATCTCAGTCCATTCCAGGGAAACCTGTTTTCCCTGCACTGCCTCGACTTTCAAGCAAGGATCGACTCACACCACGTGGCACGTGGG
Source organism: Capra hircus (assembly GCF_001704415.2). Lineage (NCBI taxonomy): Eukaryota > Metazoa > Chordata > Mammalia > Artiodactyla > Bovidae > Capra > Capra hircus. The sequence continues at coordinate 13,403 of NW_017213043.1, read as the reverse complement.
ACAGCCCTGTGGGAAAGCCTCGAGGGAAAGCCACAGATCCCTTTATCCACGCGAAGGGAAGCGCGACACTTCTGCTACAGCTTGGGAGGAAAGCGCACGTGCATGCCCCCTCTCGAGACGAGGACTGACTCCCTTGGGCAGACTCCAGAAGTACCCCAAGATCCATGTCAGCATGGAGAGGAAATGCTCAGGTTACGGCACCGATTCTACACAAGATCTTAGGCCCCGGATCGACGGGAGAGAAATCCTGAGAGACCCCGAGCAATTCGCATGGGGACTGGCCTTTCCTGAGGCCACCAGAGCGGGTCCCTGAGGTCCCCGTCGTAAGTCGAGAGCACCTGTCGCAACTCGAGAAAATCCAGGAGGTTCTCCCCTCCAGGCGAAATGAGGCCCATTTCCGCTGAGGCATCTCGAGGCTAATCACACCTAACCTCTGGAACTTCCAAAGGGTCCTTCACACCCCTTGCTGCAACTCAGGAAGTTCCCCCGACATACCCGTCTGCCACAAGAGAGGAAGCACGATAGTCCCGCCCACATCCAGAGGAGCCCCATTTCCGCCTCCTAGCTCGAGAGGAGGGATCCTTTCCCTGCTTGTTGGGAAAGAATTCCCGGCGTTCCCGACGCATCTCAAGAGGAGGCGCTTTCCACAGGAAAGGCGAGAGGAACTCCAGGGTCGTGCCACCATTCCAGAGTCCCCCAGATGTCTCAGTCCATTCCAGGGATACCTGTTTTCCCTGCACTGCCTCGACTTTCAAGCCGAGGATCGACTCACACCACGGTGGCTCGTGGGACAACCCTGTGGGAAAGCCTTGTGGGAAAGCCTCGTGGGAAAGCCTCAAGGGAAAGCCACAGATCCCCTTGATCCAAGCGAAGGGAAGCGTGACATTGCTGCTACAGCTCGGGAGGAAAGCGCAAGTGCAACCCCCACTCGCAGACGAGACTGACTCCCCTGGCGAGACACCAGAAGTACCCAAATCCATGTCAGCACCGGAGAGGAATCCTCAGGTTCCGGCACCGACTCCACACAAGGTCTTTAGGGCCCGCATCGACAGGAGAGGAATCCTGAGATGCCCCCGACCAACTCGCTGGGGACTGGCCTTTCCTGAGGCCACCAGAGCGGGTCCCTGAGGTCCCCGTCATAAGCCGAGAGCACCTGCCGCAACTGGAGAAAATCCAGGAGGTTCTCCCCTTCAGGCGAGATTAGGCCAATTTCCGCGGAGGCGTCTCGAGGCTAATCACACCTAACCTCTGGAACTTCCAAAGGGTCCTTCACACCCTTGCTGCAACTCAAGAAGTTCCCCGACTTACCGTCTCCACTCGAGAGGAATCACGAGAGTCCCTCCCTCATCCAGAGGAGCGCTGTTTCCGCCTCCTAGTGGAGAGGAGGGATCTTTCCCTGCGTGTCGGGAAAGAATTCCCGGTGTTCCCGTCGCATCTCAAGAGGAGGCGCTCTCCAGAGGAAAGGCGAGAGGAACTCCAGGGTCGTGCCACCATTCCAGAGTCCCCCAGATGTCTCAGTCCATTTAAGGAAACCTTTATTCCCTGCACTGCCTCGACTTTCAAGCCGAGGATCGACTCACACCACGGTGGCACGTGGGACAGCCCTGTGGGAAAGCCACGTGGGAAAGCCTCGTGGGAAAGCCTCGAGGGAAAGCCACAGATCCTTTGATCCACTCGACGGGAAGCGTGACACTGCTGCTAGAGCTGGGGAGAAAAGCGCACGTGCATGCCCCCATGCGAGACGAGGACTGACTCCCTTGGGGAGACTCCAGAAGTACCCCAAGATCCATGTCAGCCCTGGAGAGGAATCCTCCAGGTTCCGCACCCGACTCCACACAAGGTCTTATGCCGGGGTCCAGCCCCGGTGGATCCAGGGAATTCGAAGGGTGGCCGCGTGGCGTGGAAAGACTTGTTTATTTATTAATGTAAGATTAGATTAGGAAACTATAGTGTAGTAAGAAGATTAAGTGGAGGAAGAGGGCTGAATAGCTTAGTTTACGCAGAAGGCCAATAAAATTCAGGACAAGGAATTTGCACCACCTACGTTGGGCCACCGGCGCCCGCTTGAATATCTAAGGGTGCCTCGCCTTAAGCTCCTTTCGTGCGGGTCTTAACAGCCAGGGCAAGTAAGTAGACCTGGCGAGCCTCCGCACTCCAGGTGGAGATTCAGCCTGAAGTTATAGTAAAGAGCAGAGAGAAGGAAAGGTAGAGAAGAAGAAAGAGAGAGAAAGACACGGGGGGAGCCAGAGTCCCAAGAAACCAGGCTGAGAGACTAGTTCGAGAAGCTGGTCCGAGAAACTGGCCCCCGGCCCCTGGCCTCCTCATTCATTGTTCAGAAGGCCTTTTATACTTTTTGATAAAACATGGAGATCAATGGATAACACAAAATTATGTAGTGCTCGCAACCCAGATTCTTTCTGTATATCATTTTGTATACAAAAGGTCTCAGGTGATTTACATTATCTTCTGGCCAAGAGGCTTGTTAACACTTTTTGGCTCTCTTCCTTAATTAATGTTAATTTTGTTTCCCCTGAAGTGTTTTTCTTTAATGTGCATCTCCTTAAAGCATTAAAGTTACATCTCTATAGAACAAAGGTGCAGTGGGTTATAACAAAGAAGGTACTTAACTCAAAGATCTAATGTTGCTAATACCAGGTCTACTACTTGTTTTCTATATACCAACTATATCTAAAAATAAAGGATATGAAAATTTGGCAGCAAGCATTGACCCAAAAAATGAAACTTTTAATCAGTCCTATTCTAAAGATTCTTGACTCCTCAGGAAGCTCCTGCATTCCTAGGATGTTTTAAGCTTCCTGTGCCTCCTGCGGTCAGGAGGCCTCAAACCAATCACAAGCGCAGCTGTACGAGTTCTACAGGCAGGCTAGAAAGCCATCAGAGGGTTTTGGATTGAAACACTCTTTCAAATGCAGAAGAATAACGCCCTGAATTGACTTTTTCCAGAAAAGGTCAGAAGAGAGAAAAAGCAGAGCACAAAAACCGGCAGATTTTTGTTGGGGTACATGCTTAAAAATTTCCAGAGAGGTCCCTGAAGTCTGAGCACGCCTTGCGTATGTCAGCTTCCTTCCTCATAACCTTGTCACGGGCGGGCTTCCTCACACTGGCTCCTGGCAGTCTTAGGCCCCCGGCATCGACGGGAGAGGAATCCCGAGAGGCCCCCGAGCAACTCGCATGCGGACTGGCCTTTGCTGAGGCCACCAGAGCGGGTCCCTGAGGTCCCCGTCGTAAGTCGAGAGCACCTGCCGCAACTCGAGAAAATCCAGGATTCTCCCCTCCAGGCGAGATGAGGCCCATTTCCGCTGAGGCGATCTCGAGGCTAATCACACCTAACCTCTGGAACTTCCAGAGGGTCCTTCACACCCTTGCTACAACTGAAGAAGTTCCCCGACATACCGTCTCCACTCGAGAGGAAGCACGAGAGTCCCGCCCATATCCAGAGGAGACCCGTTTCCGCCTCCTAGCTCGAGAGGAGGGTTCCTTTCCCTGCGTGTTCAGGAAAGAAATCCTGGCCTTCCCATCGCAGCTCAAGAGGGGCGCTCTCCACAGGAAAGGCGAGAGGAACTCCAGGGTCGTGCCACCATTCCCAGAATCCCCAGATGTCTCAGTCCATTCCAGGGAAATCTGTTTTCCCTGCACTGCCTCGACTTTCAAGCCGAGGATCGACTCACACCACGGGGCACGTGGGACAGCCCTGTGAGAAAGCCTCGTGGGAAAACCTCGTGGGAAAGCCTCGAGGGAAATCCAACAGATGCCTTGATCCACTCGAAGGGAAGCGTGAAAATGCTGCTACAGCTCGGGAGGAAAGCGCACGTGCATGCCCCCACACGAGACGAGATCTGACTCCACTGGGGAGACTCCAGAAGTACCCCAAACTCCATGTCAGCACTGGAGAGGAATCCTCAGTTCCAGCAATGACTCCACACAAGGTCTTAGGCCCGGGAATCGACAGGAGAGGAATCCCGAGAGACCACCGAGCACCTCGCATGGGGACTGGCCTTTCCTGAGCCACCAGAGCGGGTTCCTGAGGTCCCCGTCGTAAGTCGAGAGCACCTGCCGCAACTCGAGAAAATCCAGGAGATTCTCCCCTCCAGGCGAGATGAGGCCCATTTCCGCTGAAGCGTCTCGAGGCTAATCACACCTAACCTCTGGAACTTCCTATGGGTCCTTCACACCATTGCTGCAACTCAAGAAATTCCCCCACATACCCGTCTCCACTCGAGAGGAAGCACGAGAGGCCCGCCCACATCCAGAGGAGCCCCGTTTCCGCCTCCTAGCTCGAGAGTAGGGATCCTTTCCCTGCGTGTTTGGGAAAGAATTCCCGGCGTTCCCGACGCATCTCAAGAGGAGTCACTCTCCACAGGAAAGGCGAGAGGAACTCCAGGTCGTGCCACCATTCACAGAGTCCCCCAGATGTCTCAGTCCATTCCAGGGAAACCTGTTTTCCCTGCACTGCCTCGACTTTCAAGCCGAGGATCGACTCACACCACGGTGACACGAGGGACAACCCTGTGGGAAAGACTCGTGGGAAAGCCTCGTGGGAAAGCCTCGCAGGAAAGCCACAGATCCCTTGATCCACACGAAGGGAAGCGCGACACTGCTGCCACAGCTCGGGAGGAAAGCGCACGTGCATGCCCCCACTCGAGACGAGAAACTGACTCCCCTGGGAGACTCCAGAAGTACCCCAAGGTCCATGTCAGCACTGGAGAAGAATCCTCAGGTTACAGCAATGACTCCATACAGGGTCTTATGCCCCAGCATCGACGGGAGAGGAATCCCGAGAGGCCCCCGAGCAACTCGCATGGGACAGGCCTTTCCTGAGGCCACCAGAGAGGGTCCCTGAGGTCCCCGTCGTAAGTCGAGAGCACCTGCCGCAACTCGAGAAAATCCAGGAGGTTCTCCCCTCCAGGCGAGATGAGGCCCATTTCCGCTGAGGCTTCTCGAGGCTAATCACAACTAACATCTGGAAATTACAAAGGTCCTTCACACACTTGCCTGCAACTCAAGAAGACCCCAACATACCCGTCTCCACTCGAGAGAAAGCACGAGGGTCCCGCCCACATCCAGAGGAGCCCCGTTTCCGCCTCCTAGCTCGAGAGGAGGAATCCTTTCCCTGCGTGGTCGGGAAAGAATTCCTGGCGTTCCCGTCTCATCTCAAGAGGAGCGCTCTCCACAGGAAAGGCGAGAGGAACTCCAGGGTCGTGCCACCATTCCAGAGTCCCCCAGATGTCTCAGTCCATTCCAGGGAAACCTGTTTTCCCTGCACTGCCTCGACTTTCAAGCCGAGGATCGACTCACACCAAGGTGCACGAGGGACAACCCTGTGGGAAAGACTCGTGGGAAAGCCTCGTGGGAAAGCCTCGCGGGAAAGCCACAGATCCCTTGATCCACGCGAAGGGAAGCGTGACACTGCTGCTACAGCTCGAGAGGAAATCGCACGAGCATGCCCCAATTGAGACGAGGACTGAGTACCCTGGGAGACTCCAGAAGTACCCCAAATCCATGTCAGCATTGGAGAGGAATCTTCAGGTTCTGGCACCGACTCCAAACAAGGTCTTAGGTCCCGGCATCGACGGGAGAGGAATACCGAGAGGCACCCGAACAACTCGCATGGGGACTGGCCTTTCCTAAGGCCACAAGAGCATGTCCCTGAGGTCCCAGTCGTAAGTCGAGAGCACCTGCCACAACTCGGGAAAATCCAGGAGGTTCTCCCGTCCAGGCGAGATGAGGCCCATTTCCGCTGAGGCATCTCGTGGCTAATCACACCTAACTTCTGGAACTTCCAAAGGGTCCTTCACACCCTTGCTGCAACTGAAGAATTTCCCAGACATACCCGTCTCCATTCGAGAGGAATCACGAGAGTCCCCCCTAAATCCAGAGGAGCCCCGTTTCTGCCTCGTAGCTCGAGAGGAGGGATCTTTCCCTGCGTGGTCGGGAAAGAATTCCCGGCGTTCCCGTCGCATCTCAAGAGGAGGCGCTCTCCACAGGAAAGGCGAGAGGAACTCCAGGGTGGTGCCACCATTCCAGAGTCCCTCAAATGTCTCAGTCCATTTCAGTGAAACCATTTTTCCCTGCCCTACCTCGACTTTCAAGCCGAGGATCGACTCTCACCACGGTGGCACGTGGGACAGCCTTGTGGAAAGCCTCGAGGGAAAGCCACAGATCCCTTGATCCACTTGAAGGGAAGCGTGACACTGCTGCTACAGCTCGGGAGGAAAAGCACATATTGATGCCCCCAAACGAGACGAGGATTGACTCCCCAGGGGAGACTCAGGAAGTACCCCAAGATCCATGTCAACACTGGAGAGGAATCCTCAGGTTCTGGCAACGACTCCACACAAGGCCTTAGGCCCCGGCATCGACAGGAGAGGAATCCCGAGAGGCCCCCGAGCAACTCGCATGGGGACTGGCCTTTCCTGAGGCCACCAGAGCGTGTCCCTGAGGTCCCCGTCGTAAGTCGAGAGCACCTGCCCCAACTCGAGAAAATCCAGGAGGTTCTCCCCTCCAGGCGAGATGAGGCCCATTTCCGCTGAGGCTTCTCGAGGCTAATCACACCTAACCTCTGAAACTTCCAAACGGTCCTTCACACCCTTGCTGCAACTCTAGAAGTTCCCCGACATACCCGTCTCCACTGGAGAGGAAGCAGGAGAGTCCAGCCCACATCCAGAGGAGCCCCGTTTCCGCCTCCTAGCTCGAGAGGAGGGATCCTTTCCCTGCCTGGTCTGTAAAGAATTCCTGGCGTTCCCGTCGCATCTCAAGATGAGGTGCTCTACACAGGAAAGGCGAGGAGGAACTCCAGGGACGTGCCCACCATTCCCAGAGTCCCCCAGATGTCTCCGTCCATTCCAGGGACACCTGTTTTCCCTGCACTGCCTCGACTTTCAAGCCGAGGATCGACTCACTGCGCGGTGACACGTGGGACAGCCCTGTGGGAAAGCCTCTAGGGAAAGCCACAGATCCCTTGATCCACTCGACGGGAAGCGTGACACGGCTCTAGAGCTGGGAGGAAAGCGCACGTGCATGCCCCCACTCGAGACGTGGACTGACTCCCCTGGGGGGACTCCAGAAGTACCCCAAGATCCATGCCAGCCCTGGAGAGGAATCCTCAGGTTCCGCAAACGACTCCACACAAGGTCTTAGGCCCCGGCATCGACGGGAGAGGAATCCCGATAGGCCCCGAGCAACTGTCATGGGGACTGTCCTTTCCTGAGGCCACCAGAGCGTGTCCCTGAGGTCCCCGTTGTAAGTCGAGAGCACCTGCCGCAACTCGAGAAAATCCAGGAGGTTCTCCCTTCCAGGCGAGATGAGGCCCATTTCCGCTGAGGCTTCTCGAGGCTAATCACATCTAACCTCTGAAACTTCCAAAGGGTGATTCATACCCTTGCTGCAACTCAAGAAGTTCCCCAACATACCCGTCTCCACTCGAGAGGAAGCACAAGAGTCCCGACAACATCAGAGAAGCCCCCTTTCCGCCTCCTAACTCGAGAGGAGGGATCCTTTCCCTGCTTGTCTGGAAAGAATTCCTGGCATTCCCGTCGCATCTCAAGATGAGGTGCTCTCCACAGGAAAGGCGACAGGAACTCCAGGGTCGAGCCACCATACCCAGAGTCACCCAGATGTCTCAGTCCATTCCAGGGAAACCTGTTTCCCCTGCACTGCCTCGACTTTCAAGCCGAGGATCGACTCACCACCACGGTGGCACGTGGGACAGCCCTGTGGGAAAGTCTCGTGGGAAAGCCTTATGGAAAGCCTCATGAGGAAGCCTCGAGGAAAAGCCACTGATCCCTTGATCCATGCGAAGGGAAGCGTGACACTGCTGCTACAGCTCGGAGGAAAGCGCACGTGCATGCCCCCACTCGAGCCGAGGTCTGACGCCCCTGGGGAGACTCCAGAAGTCCCCGAAGATCCATGTCGGCACTGGAGAGGAATCCTCAGGTTCCGGCACTGACTCCACACAAGGTCTTGCCCCGGCATCGACGGGAGAGGAATCCCGAGAAGCCCACGAGCAACTTGCATGAGGACTGGCCTTTCATGAGCCACCAGAGCATATCTCTGAGGTCCAAGTCGTAAGTCGAGAGCTCCAGCTGCAACTCGAGAAAATCCAGGAGGTTCTCCCCTCCAGGCGAGATGTGGCCCATATCCGATGAGGCATCTCGAGGCTAATCAACAAGCGTCTGGAACTAACAAAGGGGCTTTCAAACCCTAGTTGCAACTCAAGAAGTTGCCCAAAATACCCCTCTCCACTCGAGAGGAAGCACGAGAGTCTTGCCCACACCCAGAGGAGCCCGTTTCCGCCTCATAGCTCGAGAGGAAGGATCCTTTCCCTGCCTTATCCGGAAAGAATTCCCGGCATTCCCCTCGCATCTCAAGAGGAGGCGCAACCACAGGAAAGGCGAGAGGAACTCCAGGTCGTGCCACCATACCCAGATCCCCCAGATGTCTCAGTCCATTCCAGGGAAACCTGTTTTCCCTACACTGCCTCGACTTTCAAGCCGAGCATCGACTCACTGCTTGGTGGCACGTGGAACAGCCCTGTGTGAAAGCCTCGTGGGAAAGCCTCGAGGGAAAGCCACAGATCCCTTGATCCACGCGAAGGGAAGCGTGACACTGCTGCTACAGCTCGGGAGGAAAGCGCACGTGCATGCCCCCACTCGAGACGAGGACTGACTGCCCCTGGGTAGATTCCAGAAGTACCCCAGACCCATGTCGGCAGTGCAGAGGATTCCTCAGGTTCCGGCACCGATTCCACACAAGGTCTTAGGCCCCGCATCGACGGAGAGGAATCCCGAGAGGCCCCGAGAAACTAGCATGGGGACTGGCCTTTCCTGAGGCCAGCAGAGCGGGTCCCTGAGGTCCCCGTCGTAACTCGAGAGCACCTGCTGCAACTCGAGAAAATCCAGGAAGTTCTCCCCTCCAGGGGAGATGAGGCCCATTTCTGCTGAGGCGTGTCGAGGCTAATCACAACTAACCTCTGGAACATCCAAAGGTCCTTCACACCCTTGCTGCAACTCAAGAAGTTCCCCGACATACCCGTCTCCACTCGAGAGGAAGCACGAGAGTTCTGCCCACATCCAGAGGAGCCCCGTTTCCGCCTCCTAGCTCGAGAGGAGGTTCCTTTCCCTGCGTGGTCAGGAAAGAATTCCCGGCGTTCCCGTCGCATCTCAAGAGGATGCGCTCTGCACAGGAAAGGCGAGAGGAAGTCCAGGGTCGTGCCACCATTCCCAGAGTCCCCCAGATGTCTCAGTCCATTCCAGGGAAACCTGTTTTCCCTGCACTGCCTTGACTTTCAAGCGAGGATCGACTCAAACCTCGGTGGCACGTGGGACAGCCCTGTGGGAAAGCCTCGAGGGAAAACCTCGAGGGAAAGCCACAGATCCCTTGATCCACCGGAGGGCAAGTGGAACACTGCTGCTACAGATCGGGAAGAAAGCGCACGTGCATGCCCCCACTCGAGACGAGGACTGACTGCCCTGGGGAGACTCCAGAAGTACCCCAAGATCCATGTCATCACTGTAGAGGAATCCTCAGGTTCCGGCACCAAACTCCACACGAGACCTAGGCCCCGGCATCGACGAGAGAGGAATCCCGAGAGACCCCGAGCAACTCGCATAGGGACTGCATTTCCAGAGGCCACCAGAGCAGGTCCCTGAGGTCCCCGTCGTAAGTCGATAGCACCTGTCGCAACTCGAGAAAATCCTGGAGGTTCTCCCCTCCAGGCGAGATGAGGCCCATTTCCACTGAGGCGTGTCGAGGCCAATCACACCTAACCTCTGGAACTTCCAAAGGGTCCTTCACACCCTTGCTGCAACTCAAGAAGTTCCCCGACATAGCCGTATCCACTCGAGAGGAAGCACGAGAGTCCCGCCCACATCCAGATCGGCCCCGTTTCCGCCTCCTAGCTCGAAAGGAGGGATCCTTTCTCTACGTGGTCGGTAAAGAATTCCCGGTGTTCCCGTCGCATCTCAAGAGGAGGCGCCCTCCACAGGAAAGGCGAGAGGAACTCCAGGGTCGTTCTACCATTTCCAGAGTCCCTCAGAAGTCTCAGTCCATTCCAGGGAAAACTGTTTTCCCTGCACTGCCTCGACTTTCAAGTCGAGGATGGACTCACACCACGGTGGCACGTGGGACAGCCCTGTGGGACAGCCCTGTGGGAAAGCCTCGAGGGAAAGACACAGATCCCTTGATCCACGCGAAGGGAAGCGTGACCACTGCTGCTACAGCTCGGGAGGAAAGCGCACGTGCATGCCACCACTTAGAGGAGGACTGACTCCCCTGGGGAGACTTCAGAATTACCCCAAGATCCATGTCAGCAATGGAGAGGAATTCTCAGGTTTTGCCACAGACTACACATAAGATCTTAGGCCCCGGCTTTGACGGGAGAGGAAACCCGAGAGGCCCCCGAGCAACTCGCATGGGGACTGGCCTTTCGTGAGGCCACCAGAGCGGGTCCCTGAAGTCCCTGTCGTATGTCGAGAGCACCTGCCGCACTCGAGAAAATCCAGGAGGTTCTCCCCTCCAGGCGAGATGAGGCCCCATTTCGCTGAAGCGTCTCGAGGCTAATCACACCTAACCTCTGGAAATTCCAAAGGGTCCTTCACACCCTTGCTGCATCTCAAGAAGTTCCCCGACATACCCGTCTCCACTCGAGAGAAGTACGAGTGTCCCGCCCTCATCCAGAGGATCCCCATTTACACTTCCTAGTTCGAGAGAAGGGATCCTTTCCCTGCGTGTTCGGTAAAAAATTCTCCGGTGCTTCCGTCGCAGCTCAAGAGGAGGCGCTCTCCCAGGAAAGGCGAGAGGAACTCCAGGGTCGTGCCACCATTCCCAGAGACCCCCCAGATGTCTCAGTCCATTCCAGGGAAACCTGTTTTGCCGCACTGCCTCGACTTTCATGCCGAGGAACGACTCACACTACGGTGGCACGTGCTACAATCCTGTTGGAAGCCTCCGTGGGAAAGCCTCGAGGGATAGCCACAGATACCTTGATCCACGGGAAGGGAAGCGTGAATCTGCTGCTTCCGCTCGGGAGGAAAGCGCACGTGCATGCCACCACTCGAGACGACGAAAGACTCCCCTGGGGAGACTCCAGAAGTAGCCCAAGATCCATGTCAGCACTGGAGAGGAATCCTCCAGGTTCCGGCACCGACTCCACACAAGGACTTAGGCCCCGGCATCGACGGGAGTGGAGTCCCGAGAGGACCCCGAGCAACTCGCATGGATACTGGCCTTTCCTGAGGCCACCAGAGCGGGTCCCTGAGGTCCCCATCGTAAGTCGAGAGCACCTGCCGCAACTAGAGAAAATCCAGGTGGTTTTCCCCTGAGGCGAGATGAGGCCCATTTCTGCTGAGGTGTCTCAAGGCTAATCACACCTAACCTCTGTAACTTCCAAAGGTTGATTCACACCCTTGCTGGCAACTCAAGAAGTTCACCGACATACCCGTCTCTACTTGAGAGGAAGCACGAGAGTACCGCTCACATCCAGAGGAACCCCGTTTCCGCCTCCTAGCTCGAGAGGAGGGATCATTTCATTTCGTGGTCGGGAAAGAATAACCCAGCGTTCCCGTCGCTTCTCAAGAGGAGGCGCTCTCCACAGGAAAGGCGAGAGGAACTCCAGGGTGTTGCCACCATTCCGAGAGTCCCCCAGATGTCTCAGTCCATTCCAGGGAAACCTGTTTTCCCTGCACTGCCTCGACTTTCCAGCCAAGGATAGACTCACACCACGGTGGCACGTGGACAGCCCTGTGGGAAAGTCTCGTGGGAAAGCCTTATGGGAAAGCTCATGAGGAAGCCTCGAGGGAAAGCCACAGATCCCTTGATCCACGGGAAGGCAAGTGGAACACTGCTGCTACAGATCGGGGAAGAAAGTGACGTGCATGCCCCACTCGAGACGAGGACTGACTCCCCTGGGGAGACTCCAGAAGTACCCCAAGATCCATGTCAGCAACTGTAGAGGATCCTCAGGTTCCGGCACCAACTCCACACGAGACCTAGCCCCGGCATCGACGGGAGAGGAATCCCGAAAGGCCCGAGCAACTCGCATAGGGACTGGCATTTCAGAGGCCACCAGAGCAGGTCCCTGAGGTCCCCGTCGTAAGTCGATAGCACCTGTCGCAACTCGAGAAAATCCTGGAGGTTCTCCCCTCCAGGCGAGATGAGGCCCATTTCCACTGAGACGTTTCGAGGCCAATCACACCTAACTCTGGAACTTACAAAGGGTCCTTCACACCCTTGCTGCAACTAAAAAAGTTCCCCGACCTACCCGTCTCCACTCGAGGGAAGCACGAGAGTCCCGCCCACATGCAGAGGAGACCGTTTCCGCCTCCTAGCTCGAGAGGAGGGATCCTTTCCCTGCGTGGTCTGGAAAGAAGTCCCGGTGTTCCTGTCGAATCTCAAGAGGAGTCGCTCTCCACAGGAAAGGCGAGAGGAACTCCAGGGTCGAGCCACCATACCAGAGTGACCAGATGTCTCAGTCCATTCCAGGGAAAAACTGTTTTCCCTGCACTGCCTCGACTTTCAAGCCGAGGATCGACTCACACCACGGTGGCACGTGGGACAGCCCTGTGGGAAAGCCTCTTGGGAAAGCCTCGAGGGAAAGCCACAGATCCCTTGATCCATGGGAAGGGAAGCGTGACACTGCTGCTACAACTCGGGAGGAAAGCGCACGTGCATGCCCCACTCTAGACGAGGACTGACTGCCCTGGGGAGACTCCAGAAGTACCCAAGTTCCATGTCAGCACTGGAGAGGAATCCTCAGGTTCCGGCACCGACTCCACACAAGATCTTTAGGCCCGGCATCGACGGGAGAGGAAACCCGAGAGGCCCCGAGCAACTCGCATGGGACTGGCCTTTCCTGAGGCCACTAGAGCGGGTCACTGAGGTCCACGTCGTAAGTCGAGAGCACCTGCCGCAACTCGAGAAATACAGGAGGTTCTCCCCTCCAGGCGAGATGAGGCCCATTTCCGCTGAGTTGTCTCGAGAGGCTAATCAATTCTAACATCTGGAACGTCCAAAGGGTCCTTCACACCCTTGCTGCAACTCAAGAAGTTCCCGACATAACTGTCTCCACTTGAGAGGAAGCACGAGAGTCCCGGCCACATCCAGAAGAGCCCCGTTTCCGTTTCATAACTCCAGAGGTGGGATCCTTTCCCTGCGTGGTCGGGAAAGAATTCCCGGCGTTCCCGTCGTATCTCAAGAGGAGGCGCGCTCTCCACAGGAAAGGCGAGAGGAACTCCAGGGTCGTGCCACCATTCCCAGAGTCAACTAAATGTCTCCGTCCATTCCAAGGAAACCTGTTTTCCCTGCACTGCCTGGACTTTCAAGCTGAGGATCGACTCACACCACGGTGGCACGTGGGACAACCCTGTGGGAAAGCCTCGTGGGGAAAG
>NW_017213042.1:0-16003 GCF_001704415.2 Capra hircus | reverse complement strand
GAGGCGGAAACGGGGCTCCTCTGGATGTGGGCGGGATTCTCGTGCTTCCTCTCGAGTGGAGTCAGGTATGTTGGGGAACTTCTTCAGTTGCAGCAAGGGTGTGAAGGACCCTTTGGAAGTTCCAGAGTTAGGTATGGTTTAGCCTCGAGAACGCCTCAGAAGAAAAGGGCCTCATCTCGCCTGGAGGGGAGAACCTCCTGGATTTTCCTCGAGATGCGGCAGGTGCTCTGACTTACTACGGGTACTCAAGGACCCGCTCTGGTGGCCTCAGGAAAGGCCAGTCCCATGCGAGTTCTCTGGGGCCTCTCGGGATTCCTCTCCCGTCGATGCGGGCCTAAGACCCTTGTGTGGAGTCGGTGCCGGAACCTGAGGTTTCCTCTCCAGTGCTGACATGGATCTTCGGTACTTCTGGAGTCTCCTCAGGGGAGTTAGTCGTCGTCTTGTGTGGGGGCATGAACGGTGCGCTTTCCTCCCGAGCTGTAGCAGGCAGTGGCAACGCTTCCCTTCGCGTGGATCAAGGGATCTGTGGCTTTCCCCTCGAGGCTTTCCCCACGAGGCTTTCCCACAGGGCTGTCCCACGTGCCACCGTGGTGTGAGTCGATCCTCTGCTATGAAATTCGAGGCAGGTGCAGGGAAAACAGGTTTCCCTGGAAATGGACTGAGACATCTGGGGGACTCTGGGAATGGTGGCACGACCCTGGAGTTCCTCTCGCCTTTCCTGTGGAGAGCGCCTCCTCTTGAGATGCGACAGGAAACGCCGGGAATTCTTTCCCGACCACACAGGGAAAGGATCCCTCCTCTCGAGCTAGGAGGCGGAAACGGGGCTCCTCTGGATGTGGGCGGATCTCTGGTGCTTCCTCTCGAGTGGAGACGGGTATGTCGGGGAACTTCTTGAGTTGCAGCAAGGGTGTGAAGGACCCTTTGGAAGTTCCAGAGGTTAGGTGTGATTAGCCTCGAGACGCCTCAGCCGGAAATGGGCCTCATCTCGCCTGGAGGGGAGAACCTCCTGGATTTTCTCGAGTTGCGGCAGGTGCTGTCGACTTACGACGGGGACCTCAGGGACCCGCTCTGGTGGCCTCAGGAAAGGCCAGTCCCCCATGCGAGTTGCTCGGGGCCTCTCGGGATTCCTCTCCCGTCGATGCCGGGCCTAAGACCTTGTGTGGAGTCGGTGCCGGAACCTGAGGATTCCTCTCCAGTGCTGACATGGATCTTGTGGTACTTCTGGAGTCTCCCCAGGGGAGTCAGTCCTCGTCTCGAGTGGGGGCATGGCACGTGCGCTTTCCTCCCGAGCTGTAGCAGCAGTGTCACGCTTCCCTTCGCCTGGATCAAGGGATCTGTGGCTTTCCTTGAGGCTTCACACGAGGCTTTCCCAGGAGGCTTTCCCACAGGGCTGTCCCACGTGCCACCGTGGTGTGAGTCGATCCTCGCTTGAAAGTCGAGGCAAGTGCAGGGAAAACAGGTTTCCCTGGAATGGACTGAGACATCTGGGGGACTCTGGGAATGGTGGCACGACACCTGGGAGTTCCTCTCGCCTTTCCTGTGGAGAGCGCCTCCTCTTGAGATGCGACGGGAATGGCCGGGAATTCTTTCCCGACCACGCAGGGAAAGGATCCCTCCTCTCGAGCTAGGAGGCGGAATCGGGGCTCCTCTGGATGTGGCGGGACTCTCGTGCTTCCTCTCGAGTGGAGACGGGTAATGTCGGGGAACTTCTTGAGTTGCAGCAAGGGTGTGAAGGACCCTTTGGAAGTTCCAGAGGTTAGGTGTGATTAGCCTCGAGACGCCTCAGCAGAAATGGGCCTCATCTCGCCTGGAGGGGACAACCTCCTGGATGTTTCTCGAGTTGCGGCAGGTGCTCTCGTACTTACGACGGGGACCTCAGGGACCCGCTCTGGTGGCCTCAGGAAAGGCCAGTCCCCATGCGAGTTGCTCTGGGGGCCTCTCGGGATTTCTCTGCCCGTCGATGCCGGGGCCTTAAGACCTTGTGTGGAGTCGGAGCCGGAACGTGAGGATTCCTCTCCAGTGCTGACATGGATCTTGGGGTACTTCTCGGAGTCTCCCCAAGGGAGTCAGTCCTCGTCTCAAGTAGGGGCATGCACGTGTGCTTTCCTCCCGAACTGCAGCAGCAGTGTCACGTATTCCCTTCGCCGTGGATCAAGGATCAGTGGCTTTCCCTCGAGGCTTTCCCATGAGGTTTTCACACGAAGGCTTTCCCACAGGGCTGTCCCACGTGCCACCGTGGTGTGAGTCGATCCTCGGCTTGAAATTCTGAGGCAGTGCAGGGAAAACAGGTTTCCCTGCAATGGACTGAGACATCTGGGGGACTCTGGGAATGGTGGCACCGACCCTGGAGTTCCTCTCGCCTTTCCTGTGGAGAGCACCTCCTTTTGAGATGCGACGGGAACGCCGGGAATTCTTTCCCGACCACGCAGGGAAACGGATCCCTGCTCTCGAGCTAGGAGGCGGAAACGGGGCTCCTCTGGATGTGGGCGGGACTCTCGTGCTTCCTCTCGAGTGGAGATCAGGTTTATCTGGGAACTTCTTGAGTTGCAGCAAGGGTGTGAAGGACCCTTTGGAAGTTCCAGAGTTCGGTGTGATTAACCTCGAGAAGCCTCGCGGAATTGGGCCTCATCTCGCCTGGAGGGGAGAACTTCCTGGATTTTCTCGAGTTGCGGCAGGTGCTCTCGACTTACGACGGGGACCTCAGGGACCCGCATTGGTGGCCTCAGGAAAGGCCAGTCCCCATGCGAGTTGCTCGGGGCCTCTCGGGATTCCTCTCCCGTCGATGCTGGGGCCTAAGACCTTGTGTGGAGTCGGTGCCGGAACCTGAGGATTCCCCTCCAGTGCTGACATGCATCTTAGGGTACTTCTGGAGTCTCCCCAGGAAAGTCATTCTGCATTTCGAGTGGGGGCATGCACGTGCGATTTCCTCCCGAGCTGTAGCAGCAGTGTCACGCTTCCCTTCGCGTGGATCAAGGGATCTGTGGCTTTCCCTCGAGGCTTTCCCACGAGGCTTTCCCACGAGGCTTTCCCACAGGGATGTCCCACGTGCCACCGTGGTGTGGGTCGATCCTCGGCTTGAAAGTCGAGGCAGTGCAGGGAAAATAGGTTTCCCTGGAATGGACTGAGACATCTGGTGGACTCTGGGAATGTGGCACCACCCTGGGGTTCCTCTCGCCTTTCCCGTGGAGAGCGCTCCTCTTGGGATGCGACAGGATTGCGGGGAATTCTTTCCCGACCACGCAGGGAAAGGATCCCTCCTCTCGAGCTAGGAGGCGGAAACGGGGCTCCTCTAGATGTGGGCGGGACCCTCGTGCTTCCTCTCAAGTGGAGACGGGTATGTCGGGGAACTTCTTGAGTTCCAGCAAGGGTGTGAAAGACCCTTTGGAAGTTCAAGAGGTTAGGTGTGATTAGCCACGAGACGCCTCAGCACAAATGGGCCTCATCTCGCCTGGAGGGGAGAACCTCCTGTATTTTCTCTAGTTGCGGTAGGTGCTCTCGACTTGCGCCGGGGACCAAAGGGACCCGCTCTGTTGGCCTCAGGAAAGGCCAGTCCCCATGCGAGTTGCTCGAGGGCCTCTCTGGATTCCTCTCCCGTCGATGCCGGGGCCTAAGATCTTGTGTGGAGTCGGTGCCGGAACCTGAGCATTCCTCTCCAGTGCTGACATGGATCTTGGGGTTCTTCTGGAGTCTTCCCAGGGGAGTCAGTACTCGTCTGGAGTGGGGTCATGCACGTGCCCTTTCCTCCCGAGCTGTAGCATCAGTGTCCCGTTTCCCTTCGCGTGGATCAAGGGATCTGTGGCTTTCCCTAGAGGCTTTCCCTCGAGGCTTTCCCACGAGGCTTTCCCACAGGGCTGTCCCACGTGCCACCGTGGTGTGAGTCGATCCTAGTCTTGAAAGTCGAGGCAGTGCAGGGTAAACAGGTTTCCCTGGAATGGTCTGAAACATCTGGCGGTCTGGGAATGTGGCACGACCCTGGAGTTCCTCTCGCCTTTCCTGTGGGAGCGCCTCCTCTTGAGATGCGACGGGAACGCCGGGAATTCTTTCCCGACCACGCAGGGAAAGGATCCCTCCTCTCGAGCTAGGAGGCGGAAACGGGTCTCCTCTGGATGTAGGCGGGACTCTCGTGCTTCCTCTCGAGTGGAGACGGGTAGGTCGGGGAACTTCTTGAGTTGCAGCAAGGGTGTGAAGGACCCTTTGGAAGTTCCAGGTGTTAGGTGTAATTAGCCTGGAGACGCCTCAGCGGAAATGGGCCTCATCTCGCCTGGAGGGGAGAATCTCCTGGATTTTCTCGAGTTGCAGCAGGTGCTCTCGACTTACGACGGGGACCTCAGGGACCCGCTCTGTTGGCCTCAGGAAAGGCCAGTCCACATACGACTTGCTCGGGGGCCTCTCGGGATTCCTCTCCCGTCGATGCCGGGTCCTAAGATCTTGTGTGGAGTCGGTGCCGGAACCTGAGGATTCCTCTCCAGTGCTGACATGGATCATGGGGTACTTCTGGAGTCTCCCCTGTGGAGTCAGTCCTCGTCTCGAGTGGGGGCATGCACGTGCCCTTTCCTCCCAAGCTGTAGCAGCAGTGTCACTCTTCCCTTCGCGTGGATCAAGGGATCTGTGGCTTTCGCTCGAGGCTTTCCATCTAAGGTTTCCCACGAGGCTTTCCCACAGGGATGTCCCACGTGCCACCGTGGTGTGAGTCGATCCTCGGCTTGAAAGTCGAGGCAGTGCAGGGAAAACAGGTTTCCCTGGAATGGACTGAGACATCTGGGGACTCTGGGAATGTGGCACGACCCTGGAGTTCCTCTCGCCTTTCCTGTGGAGAGTGCCTCCTCTTGAGATGCGACGGAAACGTCGGGAATTCTTTCCCGACCACGCAGGGAAAGGATCCCTCCTCTCGAGCTAGGAGGCGGAAACGGGGCCCCTCTGGATGTGGGGGGGACTCTCCTGCTTCCTCTCCAGTGGAGACGGGTATGTCGGGGAACTTCTTGAGTTGCAGCAAGGGTGTGAAGGACCCTTTGGATGTTCCAGAGGTTAGCTCTGATTAGCCTCGAGACGCCTCAGCACGAATGGGCCTCATCTCGCCTGGAGGGGAGAATCTCCTGGATTTTCTCGAGTTGAGGCAGGTGCTATCGGTCTACGACGGGGACCTCAGGGACCCGCTCTGGTGGCCTCAGGAAAGGCCAGTCCCCATGCGAGTTACTCAGGGGCCTCTCGGGATTATCTCCCGTCGATTCCAGGGCCTAAGACCTTGTGTGGAGTCGGTGCCAGAACCTGAGGATTCCTCTCCAGTGCTGACATGGATCTTGGGGTACTTCTGGAGTCTCCTCAGCGGAGTCAGTCCTTGTCTCGAGTGGGGGAATGCACGTGCGCTTTCTTCCCGAGATGTAGCAGCAGTGTCACGCTTCTCTTCGCGTGGATCTAGGGATCAGGGGCTTTCCCTCGAGGGTTTCCCACAGGGCTGTCCCACGTGCCACCGTGGTGTGAGTCGATCCTCAGCTTGAAATTCGAGGCAGTGCAGGGAAAACAGGTTTCCCTGGAATGGACTGAGACATCTGCGGGACTCTGGGAATGGTGGCCCGACCCTGGAGTTCCTCTCGCCTTTCCTGTGGAGAGCGCCTCCTCTTGAGATGCGACCGGAACGCCAGGAATTCTTTCTCGACCACGCAGGGAAAGGATCCCACCTCTCGAGCTAGGGGGCGGAAACGGGGCTCCTCTGGATGTTGGCGGGATTCTCGAGCTTCCTCTTGAGTGGAGACGGGTATGTCGGGGAACTTCTTGAGTTGCAGCAAGGGTGTGAAGGACCCTTTGGAAGTTCGAGACGTTAGATGTGATTAGCCTCGAGACGCCTCAGGGGAAATGGGCCTCATCTCGCCTGGAGGGGAGAACCTCCTGGATTTTCTCGAGTTGCAGTAGGTGCTCTCGACTTATGACGATGACCTCAGGGACCCGCTCTGGTGGCCTCAGGAAAGGCCAGTCCCCATGCGAGTTGCTCGGGGGCCTCTCGGGATTCCTCTCCCGTCGATGCCGGGGCCTAAGATCTTGTGTGGAGTCGGTGCCGAAACCTGAGCTTTCCTCTCCAGTGCTGACATGGATCTTGGAGTACTTCTGGAGTCTCCTCAGTGGAGTCAGTCCTTGTCTCTAGTGGGCGCATGACGTGCGCTTTCCTCCCGAGCTGTAGCAGCAATATCACGCTTCCCTTCGCGTGGATCAAGGGATCAGGGGCTTTCCCTCGAGGCTTTCCCACGAGGCTTTCCCACGAGGCTTTCCACAGGGCTTTCCCACGTGCCACCGTGGTGTGAGTCGATCCTCGGCTTGAAAGTCGAGGCAGTGCAGGGAAAAGAGGTTTCCCTGGAATGGACTGAGACATCTGGGGGACCCTGGGAATGTGGCACGACCCTGGAGTTCCTCTCGCCTTTCCTGTGGGAGCGCCTCCTCTTGAGATGTGACGGGAATGCCGCGAATTCTTTCCCGACCACGCAGGGAAAGGATCCCTCCCCTCGAGTTAGGAGGCGGAAATGGGGCTCCCCTGGATGTGGGCGGGACTCTTGTGCTTCCTCTCGAGTGGAGACGGGTATGTCGGGGAACTTCTTGAGTTGCAGCAAGGGTGTGAAGGACCCTTTGGAAGGTCCAGATGTTAGATGTGATTAGCCTCGAGACGCCTCAGCGTAAATGGGCCTCATCTCGCCTGGAGGGGAGAATCTCCTGGATTTTCTCGTGTTGCGGCATGTGCTCTCGACTTACGACGGGGACCTCAGGGACCCGCTCTGGTGGCCTCAGGAAAGGCCAGTCCCCATGCGAGTTGCATGCGGGCCTCTCGGGATCCCTCCTCCGTTGAAGCTGGGTCCTAAGACCTTGTGTGGAGTCAGTGCCGGAACCTAGGATTCCTCTCCAGTGCCGACATGGATCTTGGAATACTTCTGGAGTCTCCCCAGGGGAGTCAGTCCTCGTCTCGACTGAGGGCATGCTCGGGCGTTTTCCTCCTGAGCTGTAGCAGCAGTGTCACACTTCCCTTCGCGTGGATCAAGGGATCTGTGTCTTTCCCTCGAGTTATTCCCACGAAGCTTTCCCACGAGGCTTTCCCTCAGGGCTGTTCAAGTGACAGCGTGGTGTGAGTCGATCCTCAGCTTGAAAGTCGAGGCAGTGCAGGGAAAAGAGGTTTCCCTGGAATGGACTGAGACATCTGGGGACTCTGGGAATGCGGCACGACACTGGTTTTCCTCTCGCCTTTCCTGTGGGAGCGCCTCCTCTTGAGATGAGACTGGAACGCCGGGAATTCTTTGCCGACCACTCAGGGAAAGAATCCCTCCTCTCGAGCTAGGAGGCGGAAACGGGGCTCTTCTGGATGTGGGCGGGACTCTTGTGCTTCCTCTCGAGTGTAGACGGGTATGTCGGGCAACTTCTTGAGTTGCAGAAAGGTTGTGAAGGACCCTTTGGAAGTTCCAGAGGTTTGGTCTGATTAGCCTCGAGACGCCTCAGCACAAATGGGCCTCATCTCGCCTGGAAGGGAGAACCTCCTGGATTTTCTCGAGAAGCGGCAGGTACTGTTGACTTACGACGGCGACCACAGGGACCCGCTCTGGTGGCCTCAGGAAAGGCCAGTCCCCATGCGAGTTGTTCGGGGGCCACTCATGATTCCTCTCCGATAGATGCCCGGGCCTAAGATCTTGTGTGGAGTCGGTGCCAGAACCTGAGGATTCCTCTCCAGTGCTGACATGGATCTTGGGGTACTTCTGGAGTCTCCCCAGGGGAGTCAGTCCTCGTCTTGAGTGGGGGCATGCACGTGCGCTTTCCTCCGGAGCTGTAGCAACAGTGTCGCACTTCCCTTCGCTTGGATCAAGGGATCTGTGGCTTTCCCTCGAGGCTTTCCGACGAGGCTTTTCCACGAGGCTTTCCCACAGAGCTGTCCCTCGTGCCACAGTGGTGTGAGTCGATCCTCGGCTTGAAAGTCGAGGCTGTGCAGGGAAAACACGTTTCCCTGGAATGGATTGAGACATCTGGGGGCCTCTGGGAAAGGTGGCACGACCCTGGAGTTCCTCTCGCCTTTCCTGTGGAGAGCACTCCTCTTGGGATGCGACGGGAATGCCGGGAATTCTTTCCGACCACGCAGGGAAAGGATCCCTCCTCTCGAGCTAGGAGGCGGAAACGGGGCTCCTCTGGATGTGGGCGGGACTCTCGTGTTTCCTCTCAAGTGGAGACGGGTATGTCGGGGAACTTCTTGAGTTGCAGCAAGGGTGTGAAGGACTCTTTGGAAGTTCCAGAGGTTAGGTGTGATTAGCCTCGAGACGCCTCAGCACAAATGGGCCTCATCTCGCCTGGAGGGGAGAACCTCCTGGATTTTCTCGAGTTGCGGCAGGTGCTCTCGACTTCCGACGGGGACCTCAGGGACCCGCTCTGGTGGCCTCAGGAAAGGCCAGTCCCCATGCGAGTTGCTCGGTCGCCTCTCGGGATTCCTCTCCCGTCGATGCTGGGGCCTAAGACCTTGTGTGGGTCGGTCCTGGAACCTGAGGATTCCTCTCCAGTGCTGACATGGATCTTGGGGTACTTCGGGAGTCTCCCCAGGGGAGTCAGTCCTCATTCGAGTGGGGGCATTGAAGAGCACTTTCCTCCCGAGCTGTAGCAGCAGTGTCATTCTTCCCGTCGAGTGGATCAAGGGATCAGTGGCTGTCCCTCGAGGCTTTCCCATGAGGCTTTCTCACGAGGCTTTCTCACAGGGCTGTCCCACGTGCCACTGTGCTGTGAGTCGATCCTCGGCTTGAAAGTCGAGGCTGTGCAGGGAAAGCAGGTTTCCCTATAATGGACTGAGATATCTGGGGTACTCTGGGAATGGTGGCACGACCCTGGAGTTCCTCTCACCTTTCCTGTTGAGAGCGCCTCCTCTTGAGTTGTGACGGGAAGACCGGGAATTCTTTCCCGACCACGCAGGGAAAGGATACCTCCTCTCTAGCTGTGAGGCGGAAACGGGGCTCCTCTGGATGTGGGCGGGACTCTCGTGCTTCCTCTCGAGTGGAGACGGGTACGTCGGGGAACTTCTTGAGTTGCAGCAAGGGTGTGAAGAACCCTTTGGAAGTTCCAGAGGTTTAGGTGTAATTAGCCTTGAGTCGCCTCAGCGGAAATGGGCCTCATCTCGCCTGGAGGGGAGAACCTCCTGGATTTTTTCGAGTTTGGACAGGTGATCTCGACTTAAGACGGGGACCTGAGGGACCCGCTCTGGTGGCCTCAGGAAAGGCCATTCCCCATGCGAGTTGCTCGGGGGCCTCTCGGGATTCCTCTCCCGTCGATGCCGGGGCCTAAGACCTTGTGTGGAGTCGGTTCCGGAACCTGAGGATTCCTCTCCAGTGCTGACATGGATCTTGGCTTCCTTAAAGGCGAGATGAGGCCCATTTGCGCTGAGGCGTCTCCTGGCTAATCACACCTAACCTCTGGAACTTCCAAAGGGTCCTTCACACCCTTGCTGCAACTCAAGAAGTTCTCCGACATACCCGTCTCCACTCGAGAGTATCAACATCTTCCCGCCCACTTTCAGAGGAGCACCGTTTCCACCTCATAGCTCGAGAGGAGGGATCCTTTCCCTGCGTGGTCTGGAAAGCATTCCCGGCGTTCCAGTCGCATCTCAAGAGGAGGCCCTCTCCACAGGAAAGTCGAGAGAAACTCCAGGGTCGTTCCACCATTCCCAGAGTCCCCCAGATGTCTCTGTCAATTCCAGGGAAACCTGTTTTCCCTGCACTGCCTCGACTTTCAAGCCGAGGATCGACTGACACCACGGTGGCACGTGGGACAGCCCTGAGAAAAATCCTCGTGGGAAAGCCTCGAGGGAAAGCCACAGATCCCTTGATCCACGCGACGGGAAGTGTGACACTGCTGCTACAGTTCCTGAGGAAAGCTCACGTGCATGCACCCACACGGGATGAGCACTGACTCCCCAGGGGAGACTCCAGAAATATGCCAAGACCCATGTCAGCACTGGGGAGGAATCCTCAGGTTCCGGCCCCGACTCCACACAAGGTCTTAGGCCCCAACATCGACGGGAGAGGAATCCCGAAAGGCCCCCTTGCAACTCCCATGGGCACTGGCCTTTCCTGAGGCCACCAGAGCGGGTCCCTGAGGTCCCCGTCTTAACTCGAGAGACCCTGCCCAACTCTAGAAAATCCAGGAGGTTCTCCCCTCCAGGCGAGATGAGGCCCATTTCCTCTGAGGCGTCTGGAGGCTCATCACACCTAAACTCTGGAAATTCAAAAGGGTCCTTGCTGCAACTCAAGAAGTTCCCCGACATACCCGTCTCCACTAGAGAGGAAGCACTAGGGTCCCGCCCACATCCAGAGGAACCCCGTTTCCGCCTGGCAGCTTGAGATGAGGGATCCTATCCTGCTTAGTCAGGAAAGATTTTTCGGCGTTCCCGTGGCATCTCAAGAGTAAGGGCTCTCAATAGGAAAGGCGAGAGGAACTCCAGGGTCGTGCCACCATTCCAAGAGTTCCCCAGATGTGTCAGTCCATTTCAGAGGAACCTGTTTTCCCTGCACTGCCTCGACTTTCACGCCGAGTATCGACTCACACCATGGTGGCACGTGGGATAGCCCTGTGGGAAAGCCTCGTGGGAAAGCCTCGAGGGAAAGCCACAGATCCCTTGATCCCCGCGACGGGAAGCGTGACACACCTGCTACACTGTCCCTGAGGTCTCGGTCGTATGTTGAGAGCACCTGCCGCAACTCGAGAAAATCCAGGAGGTTCTCCCCTCCAGGCGAGATGAGGCCCGTTGCCACTGAGGTGTCTCGAGGCTAATCACACGTGACCTCTGGAACTTCCAAAGAGTCTTTCACAGTCATGCTGCAACTCAAGAAGTTCCCCGACATATCCGTCTCCATTCAAGAGGAAGCACGAGGGTCCCGGCCACATCCAGAGGAGCTCCGTTTCCGTCTCGTAGCTCGAGATGAGGGATCCTTTCCCTGCTTGGTCCGGAAAGAATTCCCGGCATTCCCATCGCATCTCAACGGGAGGCGCTCTCCAAAGGAAAGGGGAGAGGAACTGCAGGGTCGTGCCACCATTCTGAGACTCCCCGAGACGTCTCAGTCCATTCCACAGGAACTTGTTTTCCCTTCACTGCCTCGGCTTTCACGCCGAGGATCGACTCACACCACCGTGGCACGTGGGACAGCGCTGTGGGAAAGCCTCGTGGGAAAGACTCGAGGGAAAGCCACAGATCCCTTGGTCCACGCAAGGGGAAGCGTGACACTGCTGCTACAGCATGGGAAGAAAGGGCACGCTCATGCCCCCACTCGAGACGAGGCCTCACTCCCTTGTGGAGACTCCAGAAGTACCCCAAAATCCATGTCCGTACTGGAGAGGAATCCTCAGGTACCGGCCCCGACTCCACACAAGGTCTTAGGCCCCGGCATCGACGGGAGAGGAATCACGAGAGGCCCCCTAGGAACACGCATGATGACTGGCCTTTCCTGTGGCCGCCAGAGCGGGTCCCTGAAGTCCCCGTCGTAACTCGAGAGCACCTGCTGAAACTAGGGAATATCCAGGAGCCTCTCCATTCCAGGCGACATGAGGCCCATTTCCGCTGAGGCATCTCGAGACTAACCACACCTAACCTCTGGAACTTCCAAAGGGTCCTTCACACCCTTGCTGCAACTCAAGAAGTTCCCCGACATACCCGTTCCTCTTCACGTTCTGCCATAATGGTGGTGTCATCTGCATATCTAAGTTTATTGATATTTCTACCGGCAATCTTGATTCCAGCTCATGTATCTTCCATCCCAGCATTTTTCATGATGTACTCTGCATATAAGTTAAATAAACAGGGTGACGATATACAGCCTTGACATACTCCTTTTCCTTTTTGGAACCAGTCTGTTGTTCCATGTCCTGCCCTAACTGTTGCCTCCTGACCTTCATCCAGATTTCTCAAGAGGCAGGTTAGGTGGTCTGGTATTCCCATCTCTTTCAGAATTGTGGCTAAGACAACAGTATAAGGACCTTTCCGATGTCAGGCCAAGGAATTGTGTTTCCAGTCATTGAGCCACACCTGATCACTGAGCACAAATTCATGAATCTCTTCCTCAAGGGGGAATGAGATTCTTTTTTATACAAACTTAGTTACCTGATTTATTACCTTACCTAATTGTTCCATCTGCTGTGAAATCCCACCCCCTTACTTGTGGCAAATCTGCTAACACCTGCCTCACTGTGGGAGGGGGTCTCCCATAGAAAATTTCATAAGGACAACAACTATGGGAACGTGCGGTAACCCATAATATGAGTAAGTCTGCCGGAAGCAAGCCCATCCATGTACAGTCAGTTTCTATGATCCATTTAGAAAGTGTCTCTTCAAGAGTTTGGTTGTTTCTTTCCACCATTCCAGAACACTGGGGCCTATATGCTGTATGTAATTTCCACTGATATTTAGAGCTTCACATACCTGTTAATTAACGCGGCTACAAAGACAGGGCCATTGTCGGATTCTATACTGGTTGGAAACCCAAGTCTGGGAATTATTTCTCAAATCAGCGAGCTACTTCATTTTCTTTTTCAGATCAGGTAGGGAAGGCCTCTGCCCAACCGGAGAAGGTACCTACTATTCTAGTAAGTCATGATAACAGGTGACTGCCTTTGCTTCCCCGAAGGACACTCGCTTTCCCTGCATCCTGAGAACTCCACGTCTCAGCCAGTTGGAAAAGCGCTTCTTGGAGGTCATTATTCAGGGGCAATTTCCCCTGGAGCCCGGGGCCCTAGGGAGCGGCTGCACACTCCCAGGGAAAGGCAGAGCCACAGCCACACATCTGTCCCATCCCCTTTGCTCTGTAGGAGAGCTCTCGTGAGCCTAGGTCTGTCAGGAAAATTCTTGGCTCCTATGGGGACACATTCTATGTGTGAAACTGCATCCAGGACCTAGGGGCCACAGGGCGCCTGTTTCTCTCGGGGGCGGAGGGGTGGGGGGCCTGAAGCAGTGCGGCCCAGCAACAGCTTCCACATCCATCCAATTGCTCTTTTCTTACCTCTGATAGAACTAGCTTTGTTCCAGCCTTTGACAATTTGGAGGCAAGCGGGCCCCACTTCCTCCCCAAGGAGGCATGGGACCTACTTTGAGTGGAAAGGCCCCTCACGGAGCTGAACCCAGGAAGGCACCCAGTCATGTCTGACACATTCCTGCATCCTGCTTCTTCATGAGCAATACCGCTATAAGCTAGGAATGTCTTTCCAAGGCTCAGAAAGGACAGGGGAGATGCATGGTGCTGCCTCTGGAATTTCGGTCCTCTGAGCAGACCTGGAGGTCTCCCCTTGAAGAAGCTCACCAGTTTCTTCCAAATACAGGCTTGCAAACACACACTTGGTGGCTGCCTCTTCTTCCCTGAAGCACGATCACTTTCCCCGCATCCTGTGAACTCTGCATCCCAGCCTGCTGGAAAAGCGCTTCTTGGAGGTCATTTTTCAGGGACAATTTTCCCTGGAGCCCGGGGCCGTAGGGAGGGCCCCATGGTCGCTGGGAAAGGCAGAGTCACATCCACAGTCTGTTCTACCCCTTTTGCCCTGTAGGAGAGCTCTAGTGAGCCTAGGTCTGTCAGGAAAATTCTTGGCTCCTACAGGGACACACCCTGTGTGTTAACCTGCATATCGGACCTAGGGGCCACAGGGCGCCTGTTCCTCTCGGGGGGGACCCTGAAGTGGTGCGGCCCAGCAACAGCCTGAACATCCATCCGATTGCTCTTTCCTTCCTTCTGATAGAGCTAGCTTTGCTTCTCGCTTTGGCATTTCGGAAGCCAGGGGGAGCCCCACCGCTGTTGTCCTGGGGTCTATTGGAGGTACCAGGTCTATTGGACCCCAGCATGGCACCCGACCCCCTCAGACACACTCCCGCAGCCTCCTTCCCCATGGGCAGGACTGTTCTGACCTAGGAATGTGTTCCCAAGGCTCAGAAAATGCAGGGAGACACACGGCCCTGACTCTGGAACTGAGGCCGTTGGAGCAGGCCTGGAGGTCTGACGTCTGAGACGCCAAACACTTGCTGCAAGATACAGGTGTGAAAACACACTCTCTGGGGCTGCCTTTCCTTCCTCCAAGGAAGAGACCTTTTCCAGTCTCCTCCGTGCTGAGTCATACAAGGCTGGAAAGGTCTGGCTTCGAGGGCATTTCTCAGCGGCAATGGCCCCTGAGGCCCTGCACCCAGGGAGGGATCCTACCCTCCCAGGGGAAGTCAAAGCAACCTCCAAACAGCTGTTCTATCATGTTTCCTCTGCAGGAGGGAGCTAGTGAGCCCAGGTCTGTCTGGAACGTTCTTGGATCCTGCGGGGAAATCATCCTGGGAGCCCACCTGGATACCAGTCGTAGGGGCTAAAATTTGCATTTTCCTTCCTTGGAGCCCTAACGCAGTACAGCCTAGCAACTGCTTGAAAATCCATCCTGTTGCTGTTTTCTTCCCTCTGACAGAGCGAGCTTTGCTCCCCATTTTGGGATTTCAGAGGCAAGGTGGTGGCCTGCAACTCCTTGCCTGGGGTCCATTGGAGGTGCAAGGTGCCCTCGACCAGGTGACCCCAGCATGACACCTGGCCCCCTCAGACACACTCCCGCAGCCTGCTTCCCCATGGGCAGGACTGCTCTCACTTAGGAATGTGTTTGCAAGGCCAGGAAACTGCAGGGAGACACAAGGCCCTGATTCTGGCATTGAGTCTGTTGGAACAGGCCTGCAGGTCTTCTGTCGAACAAGCCAAACACTTGCTGCAAGATACAGGCCTGAAAACACACTCTTGGGCTGCCTTTCCTTCCTCCAAGGAAGAGAGTTTTCTCAGCCTCCTGTGGGCTGAGAGTCACACAGGGCTGAAAAGCACTTGCTGGGAGATTCTTTTTCATTGGCCATGGCCCCTGAGGCCCTGTGCTCAGGGAGGGCTCCCTCCCTCCCAGGGAAAGTCAAAGGAAGCTCCAAACGGCTGTTCAATCATGTTTCTGAGAGAGTCATTGCCAAGGCAGGTTTATAAGAAGTTCAAGGGTCCCCAAGGAGAGAGGGCTCTAGAATTCTCAAGGAGGAAGAAAGGACAAACTGTTTTTCCCTCTACATTCCTTAGGATTATATAACAATCATGCATCCTTCTTGAGGACGGTCTCTGGAAAAAACCTTCTGGCTAATCCTGTTATCTGAAAATGTCAATTATGGGAGTAGGTATAGTGAGTCTTTACAACCTCCAGACATTCTTTTGTTCGTTGTCATAACTTATTGGAGAGTATATAACTCCATTACTGACACTAGCAAGGGGGTACGCTTTCTGCCCCTTGTGATGTCTCTGTCAGAAGCTTTCTCTATCTCCTTTATCCTTTAATAAAACTCTATTGCACAAAAGCTCTGAGCAATCAAGCCTCGTCTTGGGCCCTGGATTGAATTCGTCTCCTCCATAAGCCAAGAATCCCAGCATCTTTTCGTGGTTCAGCAACAATATTTCATTTCCTCTGCAGGAGAGAGCTAGTGAGCTTAGGTCTGTCTGGAACATTCTTGGATCCTGTGGGGAAAATATCCTGTGCACACATCTGGATACTGGGCCTAGAGGCCAAAATTCGCATTTCTTTCCCGGGGAGCCCTAACGTGGTGTGACTTAGCAACTGCTTGAAAATCCATCCCATTGCTGTTTTCCTCCTTCTGACAGAGCTAGCTTTGTTCCCTGCTTTGGGATATCTCAACCGAAGGGCCGGTCCATAGCTACTCGCCTGGGGCCCATTGGATGTGCAAGGTGCCCTCGACTAGGTGACCCTAGCATGCACTCAACCCGCTCAGACACACTCCGAGGCTTCTTTCTCATGGGAAGCACTGCTCCAACCTAGGAATGTGTCTGCAATGCTTGAAAGTCAGTGAGACACACAGCCCTGACTCTGCAATTGAGGCCCTCAGAGCAAGCCTGCAGCTCTGATGTCTGAGAAGCAAAACACTTGCTGCAAAGAGAGCCTGAAAACACACTCTCTGTGGATGACTTTCCTTCCTCTAAGGAAGATAGTTTTCCCCAGTCTCCTGCTTCCTGAATGTCACACA
>NW_017213041.1:0-16003 GCF_001704415.2 Capra hircus | reverse complement strand
CTGCAAAATCCATCTCAATTCAGTTTAGTTTCAGTCACTCAGTCATGTCTGACTCGTTGCAACCCCATAGACTGTAGAATGCCAGGCTTCTCTGTCCATCACCGACTTCTGGAGCTTAGTCAAACTCATGTCCATCAAGTTGGAGATACCATCCAGTCATCTCATCTTCTTCTGTCATCCCCTTCTCCTTCTGCCTTCAATCTTTCCCAGCATCAGGGTCTTTCCCAATAAGTCAGTTTCTTTGCTTCAGGTGACCAAAGTATTGATGTTTCAGCTTCAGCACCAATTTTTCCAATGAATATTCAGCACTGATTGCCTTTAGGATTGACTGGTTTGATCTCCTTGCAGTGGTTCATCCCAATGGTCCCCTAACCTTAGTCTAATAGTCTCCCCAAATAAAGTTTGCCTCACCATCTTTAACATATATCATGAATAACTTTATAGTTAGAATAATATTTTTGCTTTAATTAAATGAACAAACATTGAAAAATCACTATAAAATCATCGAATCTGAAATCTCAGCTTCTCTAAATTAATTTTCAAGGAGCCTTTTCTCTCATTTCCTTTCTAAAAGCTTCTTTATATCTGTATAGACTCTTTAAATACAGAAATACTTGTGGAAAAAAAAAAAAAAAGGTCCACATCCTTCTTCAAGGTATACACTTCATATTCCTCTTCCTAAACTTTTCAGAATCCCTGACAGAGAAAAAGTAGGCATTTTAGCATGCTTTATATACCCCAAATCAAATGGAATTTTCTGTGTTCTTTCATTCTTGTCTCCCTCTGAACAAGTTATTCCATTTGACTAATGTTCTGGTTTTCCTTCCTTCACCCAACCTGTACTCACTAGCAGGATATTGTAGGGATGTATGGAAATCCTCACCCTTTCCTCTCTGCCACGTCACAGGTTTTTTTTTTTTTTTTTTTATTTTCTGATCCTGTTCAATCACTTATCAATCCTTGTTCAATAACCAATTATAACTTCCTTCCTGGACTTTTCCATGGCTCCAGATACACTGGTTTTGGACGACACATTCACGTTGACATGTCAGAACAAAAAATGGCAAGGATTTTGTATTTATTCTCCTTCCTTTGTGCTTCATCATTACCTTGTGGATTCTTTTAACCCTTGCCTTAAATTATTTTCAGTTAACTTCTTTTGAATGTGCCATCTGTTACTGAATAGAATCCACATTGAAATATCTGGAATGTTTCTCCCCTTTGCCTACCCTGTTCCCCCTTCATATAATTAAATTTCCATTTGATTTTAATATTAGCCCAAAGCATTACTTTCTGAGGAAAGTTCTGTCTTACCTCTCAGACTAAGTATTTTTACTACTAATGTGCCCATGAAAACTCAGGCTTTCTTATAAAGTTGAAATATTATATTTCTTTCCATAATTGTGTTGTTGTCTACCTCATTTAACTCCATTCTCCATGAGAGCTAGTCGAGGTCTCCATTGTTCATCTTTGTATTTGCAGGGTCTAGTCATGCCTTCTGGCACATTGTGGCACTCAATATATATGTTGAAAGAAAACTGAATAAGCAAATAAATTGCTATGTGATTCAAGTTAGCACATACTGTTTTCTCTCATATCAGCAACTTCCCAGGCATTATTCCTTTTTTATTTTTATTTTGAATAAGTCAACATGGGCCATTTGCTGACTTCTCCTTGATTATGAATCAGGACAGTATGTTTCTAAAAATAAATTATTTTGAGGAAAAAGTAGGTTCTTTAGGCTAGCAAAGAAATCTTTAAATGATAACTGTACTTATTTGAGAGTGCTAGTTTTACAAATATTTGTCAGTATATAAACATCATTACTTAAAGTAAGTAAGGTCAAGTCTAGACGAGCCTCAGGAAATTTCTGCCACAGGAGACTGATCTAGCTTCCAGATCACTTGACCTTTCCAGATCTTTGTAAAGGTCAAGATACAATTCCTTGCAGCTCAGGCCTAACTTAGCATTACCTAAAGTTTTATCTCTGATTCTTAATTTAGCTAGAATGCTTTCTTCCTTTGCCTTTTTTTTTTTTCTGACAAGAGGGACCTGGTTTTGTTTTTGCCACCACTTTGCTAAAATGTTAAATTAGCAAACTTTTGAACATGCATTTACATTCACAGCAAACTGGGAAAGTTCTAGTGGGAGAAAATGGCAAAATCAGTTTATAAAAGCCTGCATATTACATTATTTATTAGCATATTCAATGTCACAGTCCTTATCTTTTATTTTCTCTTCAGTTTCCAAAACACCATTCCTAAATCTATTTTTATACCAAAAACATAGTGAGATGATACTCTAACTTTTCAATAGTTATATATTAACATTAAAATGATATATGATTTTAAAATAGTACCTTTGATTTCTAAAGCCAGTTTTCATCTTTTCTCAGGGTAAATATTGGCTAAATCACAAAATTTTAAAAAATTATCTTACTCACCATAAACGTCAGTAACAATATTCACATACCGGGTTGGGAAGATCCCCTGGAGGAGGGCATGGCAAACCACTCCAGTATTCAAGCCTGAAAAATCCCACTGACAGATAAGCCTGATGGGTTGCAAAGATTTGGACACAACTGAAGTGACTTAGCATGCAGGGAATCTTTGTATACTAGAATTTATATTTACATTTTTAAAATAAAAATAGTAGTACCTAGAGCTTATTGTGTTCTGATCTTTTTTCCATGAATTGAGACAGTTTCTTTACATGTTTGCTCTCTGGTTTTCATTGAAAAATGTACATAAAGGAGTTTACCTCCAATTTATAGAGGAGTAGAATTTAGAAAACATAACACTTTGTCCAAAGCACACAGCCAAAATTAAAATACAGGTTTTCCCCTAGCCCACATTCTCTTTCTTGAGCTGCCTTAGAAGAGATTGCCAAAGCAGAACAAGAAGTTGACTATAGGTAATGTAGAGGCGTAAATAGGTCCTACAGGTTACAGGCCTGTAGGTGGTTACAGGCCTGTTGGTTCAATCACATTTCTGTTAATACTTCCTAATGCGTTCTTGGATACATTGCTTAAGTTTTCTGAGTCTTTGTCTGATTAATTTGCTGAGAAGTGGGGCACAATATAGTTTTTTATTAGATTGCATGAAAATAAAATACAATAAAGGAAAATGTAGCTGACATATGGTAAAACCTCAATATGCTAATTATCATTATTATGTGTCAACTACAAATTGGCCACATCTGGCCCAACAAGGATTAAATCACATGCTGTTCCACCTGCTGACCTTCTACACTCCTTGAAAAGAGTTCAGGATGAAGAGCAGAATTAAGACACTGCCGCTCTGAGTAAAATTGGCAAGGAAAGTCTTTAGGACAGTTATTTTCAAGACCTGATTTTCTGAGCCCAGTTTTTGTATATCCTCATATCTGGAAAAAGCATTAAAATCCTTCATGGTGATGAGTGTTGCTCATGACTAACAAAAGCCTCACAAGACTAGTAGAAAACTTCTGGGAAAATATGTGCTTGACTGCACATATTCCGCCTTCATCAAAATCACATATATGTCGACCTTTCCCCCAGCCTCTTTGGAGGCAGTTTTTTCAGAGTTATCTGAGCTGTTGTCTCCCAGACTGCCAGTCCTCATTTTGCCTCAAATGCAACTTAACTCACAACTTTCATGTTTTGCATTTTTTTAAGTTGACAATTGTTATTATTTCGTAATCTTTTCCTCAAGCCATTGAGCTATTAAAAACATCTGCTGCTTAAATGTCAGAAGAGTCTCCCACAAGGTATCTTGGTTTGAGACTACATGGAGTAAAGACACTTCAAACCTGTTGATTACAACAGTTCAAAGCTGTTGATTACAGCTAAAATCTCTAGACAAAGTATATAAAGCAACTACCTGAGGACTCTAAAATGTACCCAAAAAAGAAAAAGAAAGAAAATGAATTTTGGAGGGGAAAAATAAGACAAAACAACATATATATTGGTGAGTTATCCATTTTCTCCATTTCTCTCTCTTTTTATCCCTTGCAACTGATCTAAAGAAGATGGTTATAGTCACAGAGTCAAGAAGCAGTGGTGTGCTAAAGGCTAAAAACTTAGAAAACCTTTTTATCTTTTCAGCAAGATTCATATGGACACCATGAGAACTAGTCTATTGATGGTTTATAACTCACGTGCACTCATCTCACACACTAGCAAAGTAAGGCTCAAAATTGTCCAAGCCAGGTTTCAACAGTGTGTGAACCATGAAATTCCAGATGCTGAAGCTAGATTTAGAAAAGGCAGAGGAATCAGAGATCAAATTGCCAACATCCGTTGGATCATCAAAAAAGCAAGAGTTCCAGAAAAAATCTACTTCAGCTTTATTGACTATGCCAAAGCCTTTGAGTGTGTGAATCAGAGCAAACTGTGGAAAATTCTTCAACAGATGGGAATACCAGGCCACCTGACCTGCCTCTTGAAAAATCTGTATGCAGGTCAAGAAGCAACAGTTACAACTGGACGTGGGGCAACAGACTGGTTCCAAATAGGAAAAGGAATACATCACGGCTGTATATTGTCACTCTGCTTATTTAACGTATATGCAGAGCACATCATGAGAAATGCTGGACTGGAAGAAGCACAAGCTGGAATGAAGATTGCTGGGAGAAATATCAATAACCTCAGATATGCAGATAACACCACCCTTATGGCAGAAAGTGAAGAGGAACTAAAAAAGCCTCTTGTTGAAAGTGAAAGAGGAGAGTGAAAAAGTTGGCTTAAAGCTCAACATTCAGAAAACGAAGATCATGGCATCTGGTCCCATCACTTCATGGGAAATAGATGGGGAAAACAGTGGCTGACTTTATTTTTTGGGGCTCCAAAATATGCTTACTCCTTGGAAGGAAAATTATGCAACTTAGATAGCATATTGAAAAGCAGAGACATTACTTTGCCAACAAAGGTCCATCTAGTCAAGGCTATGGTTTTTCCAGTTGTCATGTATGAATATGAGAGTTGACTGTGAAGAAACACAGTGACAGATTTTATTTTGGGGGGCTTCAAAATCACTGCAGATAGTGATTGCAGCCATGAAATTAAAAGATGCTTACTCCTTGGAAGAAAAGTTATGAACAACCTAGGCAGCATGTTAGAAAGCAGAGACATTACTTTGAACTGTGAGAAGACTCTTGAGAGTCCCTTGGATGGCAAGGAGATCCAACCAGTCCATCGTAAAGGAAATCAACCCTGAATATTCATTGGAAGGACTGCTGCTGAAGCTGAAACTCAAAATATTTGGTCAACTGATGTGAGGAACTGACTCATTGGAAAATGCCCTGGTGTTGGGAAAGATTGAAGGTGGGGAGAAGAAGGGGATGACAGTGGATGAGATGGTTGGATAGCATCACCAACTCAATGGACATCAGGTGGCCAAAATGTTGGAGCTTCAGCTTCAGCATCAGTCCTTTCAATGAATATTCAGGGTTGATTTCCTAGTATAGGTCTTGATCTAAGCACTTTAACTCACTGAATTCACACAAAAGGAAGTAAATGTTATTATTTTTTCTAATTTACAGGAGATAATGCACAGACATAGAGAATTTAACTTAGTTGTTCAGTGTAACCCAGGTAAGTATATGGTGAAGCCAAGATTCAGAACTGCATTTGGAATCCAGAGTTCATGATCTTATCTACTGTATGAGATTGACTTAGGAGAAGTCCTGAAAGTCCAGTGCAATTAAAATGCATTTTGTGTACCAGTAGCATCAGTGTGATTGCAGACATGTTAAGTCACCACTCAGCCAAATTTCACTTTCTACAAAATGTGAGATTGAGCTGCAACACAAATTGATGGCTTTTATAGCTATTTCTTTTACTTCTATAATTCAATTTACTGTGTATTGAAAGTTTCCCGTGAGCTGGTCATGTTACATACACCTTATGTAATTTATCTTGTAAACGAGTTGTTAAGCACTAGCAAGTATTTATTTTCTCAAAACTAGGAGAATGAAGTAATAAATGGGAAGTACACAGAAATCTTTGTGATCTTCACTTATCCAGGGATGAAATTAGGTGGCTGATCTGGTGGAATAAGAAAACAGATCTGACTCCCCCTCAATACTATCCTCTCCACATCAGTTCAGTTTAGTTCAGTCACTCAGTCGTTTCCAACTCTTTGTGACCCCATGGACCACATCATGCCAGGCCTCTCTGTCCATCACCAGCTCCCAGAGTTTACTAATACTCATCTCCATGGAGTCAGTGATACCATCCAATCATCTTATCTTCTGTTGTCCCCTTCTCCTCCTGCCTTCAATCTCTCCCAGCACCAGGGTGTTTCCTAATGAGTCAGCTCTTCATATCAGGTGGCCAAAGTATTCAAGTTTCAGCTTCAACATCAGTCCTTCCAATGAATATTCAGGACTGATCTCCTTTAGGATGCACTGGTTGGATCTCCTTGCTGTCCAAGGGACTCTCAAGAGTCTTCTCCAACACCACAGTTCAAAAGCATCAATTCTTTGGCGCTCAGCTTTCTTTATGGTCCCACTCTCACATCCATACATGACTAATGGAAAAGCCATAGCCTTGACGAGATTGACCTTTGTTGGCAAAGTAATGCCTCTGCTTTTTAATATACTGTCTAGTTTGGTCATAACTTTCCTTCCAAGGAGTAAACGTCTTTTAATTTCATGGCTTCAGTCACCATCTGCAGTGATTTTGGAGCCCCCCAAATTAAACTCAGCCACTGTTTAAACTGTTTCCCCATCTATTTGCCATGAAGTGATGGGACCAGATGCTATGATTTTAGTTTTCTGAACGTTGAGCTTTATCAGTAATGATTAGAAACACTCTTATTATAGTTTGCAATACATGTGAATACACACAAACTGAAAACACACAGCATACAAACATAAATACAGAAAACTCCATTAAGGACATATAAAATTAAATCAGTCCATGGAACATGTCTGTAGTTAAGGGACTTATGTTAACAGAACCATCTATTTTTCTGCCAGCACCAACTGAGAAGTCTTTTCAGTGACAGCTGTCTTGTTGTTGGTTGTGTTTAGTTGCTCAGTCATGTCCATCTCTTTTGTCACCCCATGGACTTTATCCCTGCCAGGATCCTATGTCTATGGGATTTTTCAGGAAAGAACACTAGGGTGGGTTGCCATTTCCTTCTCCAGGGGATCTCCCCAGCCCAGTACAGAGCAACAAACAAATAGAAGTGGTTTTATTAGAGGTGCAGCTGGAAAATATTATTCAAAAGTTCCACTTACTATATAGAGCATAGCTTATTAGTCACTCTAGTCCAGTGATTCATATAAGTACAGATAAATCAGTCTCAACTTTATACAAATTAGAAAAAGTTGCTCTTTTGGTAAAAGATTTCACAACAGAATATATGGATTGGCAAACAGATGATGGTTGACATTTTGTTCCCTAAGTCCCCTAGCCCAACCACTTTTGTGCAGGGTAGGTACTGTACAACCATATTTGACAGAACTTATCAATATTAAAGAGTAGGCTGTTTCCTTGTGCCCAGTATCAAAAGTTGTTCGGTTTTTTTTTACTATAAATTCAAAAATGAATGGAATAGCAGCAAATGGGTATCCATCTGTGACTTCAATCAATAGAGAACAATTCAAGTGACACACAAGGGGCACGCACAGGTCGCTTAGGCCTTAAAATTTTCTGAAAATAAGTCAAAGTCAAGAAGGGCCATGACTTAAACCATTTGTTACCATTTGAGAGCAATTGTAGAATGTCAGAGCAAAAAATTTTTTAAGAGATATTCATATGTATTCCTTTGTTAAATAGTAGATGAAGGAAATTGAACCTACATATGTTTGAAGACTTTCCTGATTCATGATGCCACAGAAGCCTTGAAAATGATTGAGCCAAGTCTCAGAGTGTTGTTAAGGAACACATGGAGGGTATAAACTATAGAACCATAAGTAAATTTAGCATCAAAGTTTTCCTCCTTTTGTGTCAACTGAAATTTTTTTCCTGCAAATAACAGATATCCCAAATGTGGCTAATGGCTCAATACATTGATAGAATCATTCAAAAAATATTTAGCAAGAGCTTATCAGCCCATTCTTCTTGCTTTTAGGGGTATAGAAATCACTTTTGGATGCAAGCATCACCACCTAAAGACCGATCATGTTGATTATACAGTGCATCTTCTGTCAACACAATAGATTATCTATTAAGTACAATGGGCTAATAGTTGCCTATTCATCTTATGTTTGACTTCCCTGGTGGCTCAGGTATGTAAAGGAATTTGTCTGCAATGCAGCAGACCTGGGTTTGATCCCTGGTTGGGAAGATCCCCTGGAGAAGGGAATGGCTACCCACTTCAGTATTCTTGCCTGAAGATTTTCATGGACGGAGGAGACTGGCTATGGTCCAGGGGGTTGCAAAGTGGCAGACATGATCAAGCAACTAACACACACACACCCACCCACACACACACACACACACACACACACAATCTTACGTTTCCATTCTCTGTCTCCACAATATAGCATCACAACCTGGCACATCTCATCTCTTGTATATCTCATATTTAACATTCATCATTGTTTGTTCCTCCCTTGGAATCAAAATTGACAACAATTTTTCTATATTTAGACCCAGGGAAATCTGACTACTAGTATCTTTTCCACAACACAATGCTATCTCCTGGGACTCAGATCTTTGTTATTACAGCAATCACATTTTTCTAGTAGTTGTGCTAACCTAAAGCATACTTGAAGAGAGACTATAATTGGAAAAGGTACTTTGTCCATGATATTCTTTATTCAGGCTTCATCAAGAGGTTCCTTTCTGTCAGAATACTTTTCATTTCCTATCCTACTTTTCAGTTCCTAAAAATAAAAAGATTATTTTTGAGCTGTAGGTGGAAAAACTAATCTTTACCATATGGTCTCATCATAGATTGTGACAGTGTTATTTCTCAGAATCAACCAAGATGCAGTAATTACTCCTTCCATGAGTTTGATTATCTCTAGGGAACCAGAATGAAGGAAAATTTGAAATTTCTTTTGGCAGTAAGCAAGAGTGATCGAGTGGTGAGAAACTTCAATGTTTCAAAGTGTAATTCATAGTCCAATCTTAATCTATCATTGAGTTACATACTATCCTATTCTTTTTACCAGAGTCCAGAAGTTTTGCTGATTAAGTGCTAGACTGACACTCCTACAAACAGAAGGCCTTCCTATTTATCCTAGCCTCTGGCATCTTCAAGTACCAGTCTGTGCTATGTGAGGATTGCCAGGGAACTACTTACATGTGCACAGTATGTCATTTTTAGAGGAACTGCTCTTTCAAATAAATGTATTCAGAAAGCAGATCTCCTGCCCTACTGTATTGTTGATAAGTATTAATTGAAACTACACATTTAAGGAAATATGAGACACAAAGTTCATGGTGATATGAAATAGTTTTATTATTTAAAGTATATAGAAATTAGTCAGTTCAGATGATTCAGAGCCAGAGGAATCAGCAAGTTGCCCAAGAAATGTGAAGCATCCTGAGTTCATCAGAAATCATAGTGGTGGGCAATAATGTAGAGGCAACTGAGGAACATATACATACATATATAACATACAGATGCATATGCATGCCTGTATATAACATATGCTTCCATCTACTGCACATATATATTACACATACATATATAAGGTTCTCTAATCAAGACAGTTTCTGTTAAGTTCCAGACACAAGTCATTCTAACTATAATCACAGACCATCTCATCTGAACCAATCACAACTTATCAACCTTAGATATTATACATCCACATGATATCCTATAATATATATATATATATATATACCCAAATGAATGCAGAGTTCCAAAGAATAGAAAGGAGAGATAAGAAAGCATTATTAAGTGAACAATTATGCAAAGGAATAGAGGAGAACAAGAGAATGGGAAAGTCTAGAGATTTCTTCAAGAATACAGATACCAAAGGAACATTTCATGCAAGATGGGCACAATAAAGGACAGAAACAGCAAGGACCTAACAGAAGCAGAAGCGATTAAGAAGAGTTGCAAGAATACAAGAACTGTACAAAAAGGTTTTAATGACCCAGATAACCACAATGGTCTGATCACTCACCTAGAGCCCGACATCTGGTGTGTGAAGTCAAATGGACCTTTAGGAAGCATCACTAGGAACAAAGCTAGTGGAGGTGATGCAATTCCAATTGAACTATTTCAAATTCTAAAAGATGCTGCTGCTAAAGAACTACACTCAGTATGCCAGCAAATTTGGAAAATATAGCAGTGACCACAGGACTGGAATAGATCGGTTTTCATTTCAAATTCCAAAGAAGGACAATGTCAAAGAACGTTCAGACTACCACACAATTGCACTCGTTTCACATTCAAGCAAGGTAATGCTCAAATCCTCTAAGGTAGGCTTCAACAGTACATGAACCAAAAACTTCCAGATGTAAAAGCAGGATATGAAAAGGCAGGGGAACCAGAGATTAAGTTGCCAACATCCATTGAATCATAAAAAAAGCAAAATAATTCCAGAACAACACCTACTTCTGCTTCATTGGCTTTGTGAAAGACTTTGGCTGGGTGGATCACAACAAACTGGAAAATTCTTAAAGAGATGGAATACCAGACCACCTTACATGCTTCCTGAGAAATCTGTGTGCAGGTCAAGAACTAATAGCATGGAACAAACAACTGTACATGGAGCAATGAACTGGTTCAAAACTGGGAAAGAAGTTCGTTAAGGCTGTATATTGTCACCCTGCTTATTTTACTTCTATGCAGAACACTGGGCTAGATGACTCACAAGCTGGAATCCAGACTGCAGGGAGAAATATCAATAGCTTCAGATATGCAGATGATACTGTCTTAATGGCAGAAAGCAAACAGGAACAAAAGATCCCCTTGATGAAAGTGAAAGAGGAGAGTGAATAAACTGGTTTAAAACTCAGCATTCAAAAAAACAAAGAGCATGGCATCCAGTCCCATTCTCTCCTGACAAATAGATAGGGTAAAGACGAAATAGTAGCAGATTTTCTTTTCTTTTCTTTTTTGATATTATAACTTTAAATTTTATTTTTACTTTATTTTACTTTACAATACTGTATTGGTTTTGCCATACATTGACATGAATCCGCCACGGGTGTATACGAGCTCCCAATCCTAGATTTTATTTTCTTAAGCTCCAAAGTCACTGTGGATGGTGACTGCAACCATGAAATAAAAAGATGCTTGCTCTTTGAAAGAAAAGCTATGCCAAACTTAGACAGCATATTGAAAAGCAGAGACCAGTTTGTCGACAAAAGTCTCTCTAGTCAAAGCTATGGTTTTTCCAGTCATCATGCACAGATGTGAGAGTTGGACCATAAAGATGGCTGAGTGCTGAAGAATTGATGCTTTTGAATTGTGGTGCTGGAGAAGATTATTGAGAGTTGCTTAGAGAGCAAGAAGATCAAACCCACCAATCCTAAAGGAAATCAACCCTGAATATTCGTTGGAGGACTGATGCTGAAGCTGAAGCTCTAGTATTTTGCCCACATGATACAAAGAGACAACTCATTGGAAAAATATTCTGATGTTGGGAAAGATTTAAGGCAGGAGGAAAAGGGGATGGCAGAGATTGAGATGGTTGGATGGCATCACCAACTCAATGGACATAAGTTTGAGCAAACTCAGGGAGATAGTTAAGGACAGGGAAGTTTGGTGTGCGGCAGTCCATGGGGTTGCAAAGAGTCACATGTGACTTAGTGACTGAACAGCAACAGCAAATATATATATCAGAATTGAGAGGTACAGAATATAAACATAGTCAAATTCCTGATATTCAGGCCAGTTTCCCATATGTCCCAATTCAACTTGCCTTTTTTTTTTTTTTTTTATTCTTTCTTTCCCACTTTTGAGAGGAAATCCTGACTCTGCTCTATGTAATTGGTAAGGGTTATAATATGTCTTCTTTATGATCAGCAAGAAACGAGCATTTATTGGACGTCTAGGAAATTGTTGGTTATGTCCATTGTCTGGCATTATATTTACCTTGAGAGCCCAAAACATATTTTCTCTATCACTTATCATACAAAGTGATTTGCTTACCTCCATAAATACCTTAGATATTTTCCAGATTTACTGTCTTTGTTTATTCTTCTTTGGATTAAAGTAACCACTTGTCATCTCTATGAATAAACTCCTCATTTATCTTCTTCAGATATACCCTTAACCAATCCTCACCAAGTAGATATGCTCTTTCTTGCACTCTGAAATGTCAAGTAACTTTTCCACCTCATTTGACCTTTATTACTCTCTATTTGATACATAGTATATTACGAATTTTTCCTTATGACAGTATTTGTCCATAATTAACTTAACAACATGTCTGCTGTGCTTAGTATGTTCTAAATATAGACATGAATATACATATACATTTATTTGTATTTATTTTTTTCATTTATTTATGAATACATATGATATACTTGTGTTTGAGTGTTTGACAAACCCAAGACTGATTTCTTAGGAAATTTCATATTTTTTGTGAGGATGAAATGAAACATAAACACCCAGAGACAGACCCAAAGGCTATTCATGTTTACTTCTTAGGAAATGCAATGGTCAAAAAATACATAGACTACTCCTACCATTCTTATTCTTAGACCTAAAGATAATAAGCATTAATAGTGTGATAAAGAGTCTTATGGTTTTGCCTCCTCAGTAATTGTGTATGGATGATGGAAGAAAAGCAAAATGTGTCCTTTAACTCTCTCTAAACTCCACCAGCTCTTTCATCTAACAAAGGTGATCCCCCTACCATAAATGGATTTTTCTATAAAATGAATTATAGAGAAATTCTCCGTCAACCACAGTTTGACTATGGAAAACAATATATACATGTAGAAGAGTTTTTTATAAACAAGAAAGACTTTAAAGGAATTAGTGAGTATTATCCAATTTCTCTCAGTGCAGTCATGAAAGAGGACACATACTTGGTTATATTCAATAGTAGCTAACAATATTAGTTTATGAGGACCTGTGGTTAAATGACATTGGTAAGATTCTCAACGGAGAAGGCAATGGCAACCCACTCCCGTATTCTTGCCTGGAAAAATCCCATGGACGGAGGAGCCTCGTGGGCTGCAGTCCATCGGGGTCGCTAAGAGTTGGACACGACTGAAGTGACTTAGCAGCAGAAGCAGCAGGATTCTCAAAGTCCCTATGTGGATTTTCAGGGTTGTCCCCAATAATAGGTTAAAATCCATAAGACTCTAATATCCACCAGTTTCAGCTGCGAATTTTATAGCTTTTGATAAATTTGTCTAAGAAATTTTTGTTTATTAGTACAGAGTTGGACATGACTTAGCAAATAAACAACAACAAAACAAAAACAACATCTGAGTTATCTATATAAAACACAAACTCGCTAAAATCCATCACAGGATTTTAGATACAACATCCAAAATCCATCAATACAGCATCTCAAGAGTCAAGATTTAGAATCTAACCTCTTTAACAGGTTACTCTCTGATGATCCTAAGATCATGACTCTAATACCCAAATTTAATTAAAACACACATTTTGATGCTCTATTAAATGATCATTTACCTTAAATTTGATCACCATTATCAAACGATTTTGCATATTTTATAATTCTAATAATCTTACAATCTTAATGGTATATGTCTTTTTATTTAAGACTATATTTTGAAAAGCATTTTAAGGTTTACAACAAAATTAAGAGGCAGGAAAGAGATTTACATATAACATCTGTTTCCAACTTGCATAGATTCCCTTATTATCAGTATCACTCAAAAAATGGCATATTTTTTTTTCCAAAGGGAAACCTGAACCAACATATCATAATTACCAAATATTCATCGCTTTTCTTAGGGTACACTCTTGGTGCTCTACATTCTACTCATCTGGACAAATGTATAATGATTTGTACCATTATTATGATATAATAAATTTCATCACTCATACTATTATTGGACTCCATATTATATAGACTCATACATTGACTTCATGAAAAAGCCTTCCTTTGGCAATCATTGATCGTTTTATCGTCTCCATAGTTTTGCCTTTTTCCAGAATGTCAATAGATGGAACGATACAGAACATAACTTTCTCTGACTGGTTTCTTTAATGTAGCAATATGCCTTTATGATTCACACAAATCTTTTCATGGCTTGAATATTTCTTTTTCATTCAGTTCAGTCCTTCAGTCATGGTCCGACTCTTCATCACCCCATGAATCACAGCATGCCAGGCCTCCCTGTCCATCACCAACTCCAGGAGTTTACTCAAACTCATGTCCATTGAGTTGGTGATGCCATCCAGCCAGCTCACCCTCTGTTTATCCCCTTCTCCTCCTGTCCCCAATCCCTCCCAGCATCAGAGTCTTTTCCAATGAGTCAACTCTTCACATGAGGTGGCCATAGTACTGGAGTTTCAGCTTCAACATCAGTCCTTCCAATGAACACCCAGGACTGATCTCCTTTAGGATGGACTGGTTGGATCCCCTTGCAGTCCAAGGGACTCTCAAGAGTCTTCTCCAACACCACAGTTAAAAAGCATCAATTCTTTGGCACTCAGCTTTCTTCACAGTCCAACTCTCACATTCATACATGACCACTAGAAAAACCATAGCCTTGACTAGATGGACTTTTGTTGGCAAAGTAATGTCTCTGCTTTTAAATATGCTATTTAGATTGCATAACTTTCTTTCCAAGGAGTAAGCATGTTTTAATTTCATGGCTGCAA
This sequence comes from Capra hircus, assembly GCF_001704415.2. NCBI lineage: Eukaryota > Metazoa > Chordata > Mammalia > Artiodactyla > Bovidae > Capra > Capra hircus. The sequence goes on along the minus strand of NW_017213041.1, from coordinate 1,298 downwards.
TTACCATCTGCAGTGATTTTGGAGCCCAAAAATATAAAGTCAGCCACTGTTTCCACTGTTTCCCTGCCTATTTGTCATGAAGTGATTGGACTGGATGCCATGATCTTCGTTTTCTGAATGTTGAGCTTTAAGCCAACATTTTCACTCTCCTCTTTCACTTTCATCAAGAGGCTTTTGAGTTCCTCTTCACTTTGTGCCTTAAGGGTGGTGTCATCTGTATATATGAGGTTATTGATATTTATCCGGCAATCTTGATTCCAGCTTCTGCTTCTTCAGTCCAGTGTTTCTCATGATGTACTCTGCATATAAGTTAATAAGGAAATAAGCAGGGTGACAATACACAGCCTTGATGTACTCCTTTTCCTATTTGGAACCAGTCTGTTGTTCATGTCAGTTCTAACTGTTGCTTCCTGACCTGCATATAGGTTTCTCAAGAGGCAGGTCAGGTGGTCTAGTATTCCCATCTCTTGCAGAATTTTCCACAGTTTATTGTGGTCCACACAGTCAAAAGCTTTGACATAGTCAATAAAGCAGAAATAGATGTTTTTTTCTGGAACTCTCTTAGTTTTTCAATAATCCAGCAGATGTTGACAATTTGATCTCTGGTTCCTCTGCTTTTCTAAAAGCAGCTTGAACATCAGGAAGTTCACGGTTCACATACTGTTGAAGCCTGGCTTGGAGAATTTTGAGCATTACTTTACTAGCTTGTGAGATGAGTGCAGTTGTGCAGTAGTTTGAGCATCTTTGGCATTGCCTTTCTTTGGGGTTGGAATGAAAACTGACCTTTTCCAGTCCTGTGGCCACTGCTGAGTTTTCCAATTTTGCTGGTATATTGAGTGCAGCACTTTCACAGCATCACGTTTTAGGATTTGAAATAGCTCCACTGGGATTCCATCACCTCCACCAGCTTTGTTCCTAATGATGCTTTCTAAGGCCCACTTGACTTTACATTCCAGGATGTCTGGCTATAGGTGAGTGATCACACCATTGTGATTATCTGGGTCATGAAGATCTTTTTTGTACAGTTCTTCTGTGTATGCTTGCCACCTCTTCTCAATATCTTCTGCTTCTATTAAGTCCATATCATTTCTGTCCTTTATCGAGCCCATCCTTGCATGAAATGTTCCCTTGGTATCTCTAATTTCTTGAAGAGATCTCTAGTCTTTCCATTCTGTTGTTTTCTTTATTTCTTTGCATTGATCGCTGAAGAAGGCTTTCTTATCTCTTCTTGCTATTCTTTGGAACTCTGCATTCAGGTGCTTATATCTTTCCTTTGGTCCTTTGCTTTTCACTTCTTT
>NW_017213040.1:0-16003 GCF_001704415.2 Capra hircus | reverse complement strand
ACTGACTCCACACAAGGTTTTAGGCCCAAGCATCGACGGGAGAGGAAACACGAGAGGCCCCCGAAAGGCCCCTGAGCAACTCGCAAGCGGCTGGCCTTTCCTGAGGCCACCAGAGCAGGTCCCTGAGGTCGCCGTCGTAAGTCGGGAGCACCTGCCGCAACTCGAGAAAATCCAGGAGGTTCTCCCTCCAGGCGAGAAGAGGCCCATTTCCGCTGAGGCGTCTCGAGGCTAATCACACCTAAACTCTGGAACTTCCAAAGGGTCCTTCACACCCTTGCTGCAACTCAAGAAGATCCCCGACATACCTGTCTCCACTCGAGAGGAAGCACGAGAGTTCCCCGCACATCCAGAGGAGCCCCGTTTCCGCCTCGTAGATCGAGAGGAGGGATCCTTTCCCTGCGTGGTCAGGAAAGAATTCCCGCGTTCCCGTCGCATCTCAAGAGGAGGCGCTCTCCACAGTAAAGGCGAGAGGAACTCCAGTTTCGAGCCACCATTCCCAGAGTCCCCCAGAAGATTCAGACCATTCCAGGGAAACCTGTTTTCCCTGCACTGCCTCGACTTTCAAGCCGAGGATCGACTCAAACCACTGTGGCACGTGGGACAGCCCTGCAGGAAAGCCTCGTGGGAAAGCCTTGTGGAAAGCCTCGGATGGAAAGCCACAGATCCATTGATCCACGCGATGGGAAGCTTGACACTGCTGATACAGCTCGGGAGGAAGGCACGTGCATGCCCCACTCGAGACGAAGACTGACTCCCCTGGGGAGACTCCAGAAGTACACCCAAGATCCATGTCTGCACTGGAGAGGAATCCTCAGGTTCCGGCAGCGTCTGCACACAAGATCTTAGGCGCTGGCATCGAAGGGAGAGGAAACCCGAGAGGCCCCCGAGCAACTCGCATGGGGACTGGCCTTTCCTGAGGCCACCAGAGCGGGTCCCTGAGGTCCCCGTCGAAAGTCGAGAGCACCTGCGGCAACTCGGGAAAATCCAGGAGGTTCTCCCCTCCAGGCCAGCTGAGTCCCATTTCCGCTGAGGTATTCGGAGGGCTAATCACACCCGACCTCTGGAAACTTCCAAAGGGTCCTTAACACCCTTGCTGCAACTCAAGAAGTTCCCCGACATACCCGGTCTCCACTCATGAGTAACACGAGAGTCCCGCCTAATTCCAGAGTGGCCCGTTTCCGCCTGCTAGATCGAGAGGAGTGATCCTTTCCCTGCGTGGTCGTGAAAGAATTCCCGGCGTTCACGTCACATCTCAAGAGGAGGCGCTCTCCACAGGAAAGATGAGGGAAACTCCAGGATCAGGCCCCATTCCCAGAGTCCCCCTGATTTCTCAGTCCATTCCAGGGAAACCTGTTTTCCCTGCACTGATTCGAATTTCAAGCCAAGGATCTACTCACAACACGGTGGCACGTGGGACAGCCCTGTGGGGAGGCCTCGTGGGAAAGCCTTGTGGGAAAGACTCGAGGGAAAGCCACAGATCCCTTGATATACGCTGAGGGAAGAGTGACACTGCTGCTTCAGCTCGGGAGGGAATAGCACGTGCATGCCCCCACTCGAGACGAGGACTGACTCCCCTGGGGAGACTCCAGAAGTACCCCAAGATCCATGTCAGCACTGGATAGGAATCCTCAGGTTCCGACACTGACTCCACACAAGGTCTTAGGCCCAAGCATCGAAGGGAGAGTAATCCCGAGAGGCCCCCGAGCAACTCGCATGGGGACTGGCCTTTCCTGAGGCCACCAGAGTGGGTCCCTGAGGTCCCAGTCGTAAGTGGAGAGCACCTGCCGCAACTTGAGAAAATCCAGGAGGTTCTCCCCTCCAGGCGAGATGAGGCCATTTCCGCTGAGGCATCTCGAGGCTAATCACATCTAACATCTGGAACTTCCAAAGGGTCCTTCACACCCTTGCTGCAACTCAAGAAGTTCTCCGACATACCCGTCTCCACTCGAGAGGAAGCACGAGTGTCCCGCCCACATCCAGAGGAGCCCCGTTTCCGCCAGCTAGCTCGAGGGGAGGGATCCTTTCCCTGCGTGTTCGGGAAAAAATTCCCGGCATTCCCGTCACATCTCAAGTGGAGGCGTTCTCCACAGGAAAGGCGAGAGGAACTCCAGGGTCCTGCCACATTCCCAGAGTTCCCCAGATGTCTCACTCCATTCCAGGGAAACCTGTTTTCCCTGCACTGCCTCGACTTTCAAGCCGAGGATCGACTCACAACACGGTGGCACGTGGGACAGCCCTGTGGGAAAGCCTCGTGGGAAAGCCTCGTGGGAAAGCCTCGAGGGAAAGCCACTGATCCCTTGATCCACGCGAAGGGAAGCTTGACACTGCTACTACAGCTCGGGAGGAAAGCGCACGTGCATGTCTCCAATCGAGACGAGGACTGACTCCCCTGGGGAGACTCCAGAAGTACCCCAGGATCCATGTCAGCACTGGAGAGGAATCCTCAGGTTCCGGCACCGACTCCCCACAAGGTCTTAGGCCCGGCATCGATGGGAGAGGAATCTGGAGAGGCCCCCGAGCAACTCGCATGGGGACTGGCCTTTCCTGAGGCCAGCAGAGCGGGTCCCTGAGGTCCCCGTCGTAAGTTGAGAGCACCTGCCGCAACTCGAGAATATCCAGGAGGTTCTCCCCTCCCGGCGAGATGAGGCCCTTTTCCGCTGAGGCGTCTTGAGTCTAATCACATCTAACATCTGGAACTTCCAAAGGGTCCTTCACACCCTTGCTGCAACTCAAGACGTTCCCCGACTTACCCGTCTCCACTCGAGAGGAAGCACGAGAGTCCCGCCTACATCCAGAGGAGCCCCGTTTCCACCTCTTAGCTCGAGAGGTTTGATCCTTTCCCTGCGTGGTCGGAAAAGAATTCGCGGCGTTCCTGTCGCATCTCAAGAGGATGTGCTCTCCAGAGCAAAGGCAAGAGGAACTCCAGGGTCGTGCAACCATTCCGAGAGTCCCCCAGATGTCTCAGTCCATTCCAGGGAAACCTGTATTCCCTGCACTGCTTCGACTTTCACGCCCAGGAACGACTCACACCACAGTAGCACGTGGGACAGCCCTGTGGGAAAGCCTCGTTGGAAAGCCTCGAGGGAAAGCCACAGGTCCCTTGATCCACGCGAAGGGAAGCATGACACTGCTGCTTCAACTCGGGAGGAAAGCGCACGTCATGGCCCCACTGGAGACGAGTACTGACACCCCTGGGGGGACTCCAGAAGTACCCCAAGATCCATGTCAGCACTGGAGAGGAATCCTCAGGTTACGGCACCGAATCCACACAAGGTCTTAGGCCCCGGCATCGACGGGAGAGCAATCCCGAGAGGCCCCAGTGCAACTCGCATGGGGACTGGCCTTTCCTGTGGCCACCAGAGCGGGTCCCTGAAGTCCCCGTCCTAAGTCGAGAGCACCTTCCGCAACTCGGGAAAATCCAGGAGGTTCTCCCTTCCAGGCGAGATGAGGCCCATTTCCGCTGAGGTATCTCGGGGCTAATCACACCCGACCTCTGGAACTTCCAAAGGGTCCTTCACACCCTTGCTGCAACTCAAGAAGTTCCCCAACATACCGGTCTCCACTCATGAGTAACACGAGAGTCCCGCCTAATTCCAGAGTGGCCCCGTTTCCGCCTGCTAGCTCGAGAGGAGGGATCCTTTCCCTGCGTGGTCGGGAAAGAATTCCCGGCGTTCCGGTCGCATCTCAAGAGGAGGCGCTCTCCACAGGAAAGACGAGGGAAACTCCAGGATCAGGCCCCATTCCCAGAGTCCCCCTGATTTCTCAGTCCATTCCAGGGAAACCTGTTTTCCCTGCACTGATTCGAATTTCAAGCCAAGGATCTACTCACAACACGGTGGCACGTGGGACAGCCTTGTGGGGAAGCCTCGTGGGAAAGCCTTGTGGGAAAGCCTCGAGGGAAAGCCACAGATCCCTTGATATACGCGAAGGGAAGAGTGACACTGCTGCTTCAGCTCGGGAGGGAATAGCACGTGCATGCCCCCACTCGAGACGAGGTCTGACTCCCCTGGGGAGACTCCAGAAGTACCCCAAGATCCATGTCAGCACTGGATAGGAATCCTCAGGTTCGGACACTGACTCCACACAAGGTCTTAGGCCCAAGCATCGAAGGGAGAGTAATCCCGAGAGGCCCCCGAGCAACCCGCATGGGGACTGGCCTTTCCTGAGGCCACCAGAGTGGGTCCCTGAGGTCCCAGTCGTAAGTGGAGAGCACCTGCCGCAACTTGAGAAAATCCAGGAGGTTCTCCCCTCCAGGCGAGATGAGGCCCATTTCCGCTGAGGCATCTCGAGGCTAATCACATCTAACATCTGGAACTTCCAAAGGGTCCTTCACACCCTTGCTGCAACTCAAGAAGTTCCCCGACATACCCGTCTCCACTCGAGAGGAAGCACGAGAGTCCCGCCCACATCCAGAGGAGCCCCGTTTCCACCTCTTCGCTCGAGAGGTTTGATCCTTTCCCTGCGTGGTCGGGAAAGAATTCGCAGCGTTCCCATCGCATCTCAAGAAGAGGCGCTCTCCAGAGGAAAGGCGAGAGGAACTCCAGGGTCGTGCCACCATTCCCAGAGTCCCCCAGATGTCTTCGTCCATTCCAGGGAAACCTGTATTCCCTGCACTGCCTCGACTTTCAAGCCGAGGATCGACTCACACCACAATGGCACGTGGCACAGCCCTGTGGGAAAGCCTCGTGGGAAAGCCTCGAGGGAAAGCCACAGATCCCTTGATACACGCAAAGGGAAGCGTGACACTGCTGCTACAGCTCGGGAGGAAAGCGCACGTGCATGGCCCCACTCGAGACGAGGACTGACACCACTGGGGGGACTCCAGAAGTACCCCAAGATCCATGTCAGCACTGGAGAGGAATCCTCAGGTTCCGGCACCGACTCCACACAAGGTCTTAGGCTCCGGCATCGACAGGAGAGGAATCCCGAGAGGCCCCAGAGAAACTCGCATGGGGACTGGCCTTTCCTGAGGCCACCACAGCGGGTCCCTGAGGTCCCCGTCGTAAGTCGAGAGCACCTGCCGCAACTAGAGAAAATCTAGGAGGTTCTCCCCTCCAGGCGAGCTGAGTCCCATTTCCGCTGAGGTATCACGAGGCTAATCACACCTGACCTCTGAAACTTCCAAAGGGTCCTTCACACCCTTGCTGCAACTCAAGAAGTTCCCCGACATACCCGTCTCCACTTGAGAGGAAGCACGAGAGTCCCGCACACATCCAGAGGAGCCCCGTTTCCGCCTCCTAGCTCGAGGGGAGGGATCCTTTCCCTGCGTGGTCGGGAAAAAATTCCCGGCGTTCCCGTCGCATCTCAAGTGGAGGCGCTCTCCACAGGAAAGGCGAGAGGAACTCCAGGTTCGTGCCACATTCCCAGAGTCCCCCAGATGTCTCAGTCCATTCCAGGGAAACCTGTTTTCCCTGCACTGCCTCGACTTTCAAGCCGAGGATCGACTCACACCACGGTGGCACGTGGGACAGCCCTGTGGGAAAGCCTCGTGGGAAAGCCTCGTGGGAAAGCCTCGAGGGAAAGCCCCTGATCCCGTGATCCACGCGAAGGGAAGCATGACACTGCTGCTACAGCTCGGGAGGAAAGCGGACGTGCATGCCCATACTCGAGACGAGGTCTGACTCCCCTGGGGGGACTCCAGAAGTACCCAAAGATCCATGTCAGCACTGGAGAGGAAACCTCAGTTTCCGGCACTGACTCCACACAAGGTTTTAGGCCCAAGCATCGACGGGAGAGGAAACCCGAGAGGCCCCCGAAAGGCCCCTGAGCAACTCGTAAGGGGACTGGCCTTTCCTGAGGCCACCAGAGCAGGTCCCTGAGGTCGCCGTCGTAAGTCGGGAGCACCTCCCGCAACTCGAGAAAATCCAGGAGGTTTCCGCTCCAGGCGAGAGGAGGCCCATTTCCGCTGAGGCGTCTCGAGGCTAATCACACCTAAACTCTGGAACTTCCAAAGGGTCCTTCACACCCTTGCTGCAACTCAAGAAGATCCCCGACATACCTGTCTCCACTCGAGAGGAAGCACGAGAGTTCCCCGCACATCCAGAGGAGCCCCGTTTCTGCCTCGTAGATCGAGAGGAGGGATCCTTTCCCTGCGTGGTCAGGAAAGAATTCCCGGCGTTCCCGTCGCATCTCAAAAGGAGGCACTCTCCACAGTAAAGGCGAGAGGAACTCCAGTTTCGAGCCACCATTCCCAGAGTCCCCCAGAAGATTCAGACCATTCCAGGGAAACCTGTTTTCCCTGCACTGCCTCGACTTTCAAGCCGAGGATCGACTCAAACCACGGTGGCACGTGGGACAGCCCTGCAGGAAAGTCTCGTGGGAAAGCCTTGTGGGAAAGCCTCGATGGAAAGCCACAGATCCATTGATCCACGCGATGGGAAGCTTGACACTGCTGATACAGCTCGGGAGGAAAGCGCACGTGCATGCCCCCACTCGAGACGAAGACTGACTCCCCTGGGGAGACTCCAGAAGTACACCAAGATCCATGTCTGCACTGGAGAGGAATCCTCAGGTTCCGGCAGCGTCTGCACACAAGATCTTAGGCGCTGGCATCGAAGGGAGAGGAAACCCGAGAGGCCCCGAGCAACTCGCATGGGGACTGGCCTTTCCTGAGGCCACCAGAGCAGGTCCCTGAGGTCCCCGTCGTAAGTCGAGAGCACCTGCGGCAACTCGAGAAAATCCAGGAGGTTCTCCCCTCCAGGCGAGATGAGGCCCATTTCCGCTGAGGCATCTCGAGGCTAATCACATCTAACATCTGGAACTTCCAAAGGGTCCTTCACACCCTTGCTGCAACTCAAGAAGTTCCCCGACATACCCCTCTCCACTCGAGAGGAAGCACGAGAGTCCCGCACACATCCAGAGGAGCCCCGTTTCCGCCTCCTAGCTCGAGGGGAGGGATCCTTTCCCTGCGTGGTCGGGAAAAAATTCCCGGCGTTCCCGTCGCATCTCAAGTGGAGGCGCTCTCCACAGGAAAGGCGAGAGGAACTCCAGGTTCGTGCCACATTCCCAGAGTCCCCCAGATGTCTCAGTCCATTCCAGGGAAACCTGTTTTCCCTGCACTGCCTCGACTTTCAAGCCGAGGATCGACTCACACCACGGTGGCACGTGGGACAGCCCTGTGGGAAAGCCTCGTGGGAAAGCCTCGTGGCAAAGCCTCGAGGGAAAGCCCCTGATCCCTTGATCCACGCGAAGGGAAGCATGACACTGCTGCTAGAGCTCGGGAGGAAAGCGGACGTGCATGCCCATACTCGAGACGAGGTCTGACTCCCCTGTGGGGACTCCAGAAGTACCCAAAGTTCCATGTCAGCACTGGAGAGGAAACCTCAGTTTCCGGCACTGACTCCACACAAGGTTTTAGGCCCAAGCATCGACGGGAGAGGAAACCCGAGAGGCCCCCGAAAGGCCCCTGAGCAACTCGCAAGGGGACTGGCCTTTCCTGAGGCCACCAGAGCAGGTCCCTGAGGTCGCCATCGTAAGTCGGGAGCACCTGCCACAACTCGAGAATATCCAGGAGGTTCTCCCCTCCCGGCGAGATGAGGCCCTTTTCCGCTGAGGCGTCTTGAGTCTAATCACATCTAACATCTGGAACTTCCAAAGGGTCCTTCACACCCTTGCTGCAACTCAAGAAGTTCCCCGACTTACCCGTCTCCACTCGAGAGGAAGCACGAGAGTCCCACCTGCATCCAGAGGAGCCCCGTTTCCACCTCTTAGCTCGAGAGGTTTGATCCTTTCCCTGCGTGGTCGGAAAAGAATTTGCGGCGTTCCCGTCGCATCTCAAGAGGATGTGCTCTCCAGAGCAAAGGCAAGAGGAATTCCAGGGTCGTGCAACCATTCCGAGAGTCCCCCAGATGTCTCAGTCCATTCCAGGGAAACCTGTATTCCCTGCACTGCTTCGACTTTCACGCCCAGGAACGACTCACACCACAGTAGCACGTGGGACAGCCCTGTGGGAAAGCCTCGTTGGAAAGCCTCGAGGGAAAGCCACAGGTCCCTTGATCCACGCGAAGGGAAGCATGACACTGCTGCTTCAACTCGGGAGGAAAGCGCACGTCATGGCCCCACTGGAGACGAGTACTGACACCCCTGGGGGGACTCCAGAAGTACCCCAAGATCCATGTCAGCACTGGAGAGGAATCCTCAGATTCCGGCACCGAATCCACACAAGGTCTTAGGCCCCGGCATCGACGGGAGAGCAATCCCGAGAGGCCCCAGTGCAACTCGCATGGGGACTGGCCTTTCCTGTGGCCACCAGAGCGGGTCCCTGAAGTCCCCGTCCTAAGTCGAGAGCACCTGCCGCAACTCGGGAAAATCCAGGAGGTTCTCCCCTCCAGGCCAGCTGAGTCCCATTTCCGCTGAGGTATCTCGGGGCTAATCACACCCGACCTCTGGAACTTCCAAAGGGTCCTTCACACCCTTGCTGCAACTCAAGAAGTTTCCCGACATACCGGTCTCCACTCATGAGTAACACGAGAGTCCCGCCTAATTCCAGAGTGGCCCCGTTTCCGCCTGCTAGCTCGAGAGGAGGGACCCTTTCCCTGCGTGGTCGGGAAAGAATTCCCGGCATTCCCGTCGCATCTCAAGAGGAGGCGCTCTCCACAGGAAAGACGAGGGAAACTCCAGGATCAGGCCCCATTCCCAGAGTCCCCCTGATTTCTCAGTCCATTCCAGGGAAACCTGTTTTCCCTGCACTGATTCGAATTTCAAGCCAAGGATCTACTCACAACACGGTGGCACGTGGGACAGCCCTGTGGGGAAGCCTCGTGGGAAAGCCTTGTGGGAAAGTCTCGAGGGAAAGCCACAGATCCCTTGATATACGCGAAGGGAAGAGTGACACTGCTGCTTCAGCTCGGGAGGGAATAGCACGTGCATGCCCCCACTCGAGACGAGGACTGACTCCCCTGGGGAGACTCCAGAAGTACCCCAAGATCCATGTCAGCACTGGATAGGAATCCTCAGGTTCCGACACTGACTCCACACAAGGTCTTAGGCCCAAGCATCGAAGGGAGAGTAATCCCGAGAGGCCCCGAGCAACTCGCATGGGGACTGGCCTTTCCTGAGGCCACCAGAGTGGGTCCCTGAGGTCCCAGTCGTAAGTGGAGAGCACCTGCCGCAACTTGAGAAAATCCAGGAGGTTCTCCCCTCCAGGCGAGATGAGGCCCATTTCTGCTGAGGCTTCCCGAGGATAATCACACCTAACCTCTCGAACTTCCAAAGGGTCGTTCACACCCTTGCTGCAACTCAAGAAGTTCCCCGACATACCCGTCCCCACTCGAGAGGAAGCTCCAGGGTCCCGCCCAAATCCAGAGGAGCCCCGTTTCCGCCTCATACCTCGAGAGGAGGGATCCTTTTCCTGCGTGGTCGGAAAGAATTCCCGGCGTTCCCGTCGCATCTCAAGAGGAGGCGCTCTCCACAGGAAAGGCGAGAGGAACTCCAGTGTCGTGCCACAATTCCCAGAGTCCCCCAGATGTCTCAGTCCATTCCAGGGAAACCTGTTTTCCCTGCACTGTGTCTACATTCAAGCCGAGGATCGACTCACACCACGGTGGCACGTGGGACAGCCCTGTGGGAAAGCCTTGAGGGAAAGCCACAGATCCCTTGATCCCCGCGAAGGGAAGCATGACACTGCTGCTACAGCTCGAGAGGTAAGCGCACGTGCATGCCCCCACTGGACACGAGGACTGACTCCACTAGGGAGCCTCCAGAAGTACCACAAGATCCATGTCAGTACTGGAGAGGAATCCTCAAGTTGCGACACTGACTCCACACAAGGTCTTAGGCCCAGGCATCGACGGGAGAGGAATCCCGAGAGGCCCCCGAGCAACACGCATGGGGATTGGCCTTTCCTGAGGCCACCACAGCGGGTCCCTGAGGGCCCCGTCGTAAGTCGAGAGCACCTGCCGCAACTCGAGAAAATCCAGGAGGTTCTCCCCTCCAGGCGAGATGAGGCCCATTTCCGCTGATGCGTCTCGAGTCTAATCACATCTAACATCTGGAACTTCCAAAGGGTCCTTCACACCCTTGCTGCAACTCAAGAAGTTCCCCGACATACCCGTCTCCACTCGAGAGGAAGCACGAGAGTCCCGCCCACATCCAGAGGAGCCCCGTTTCCACCTCTTCGCTCGAGAGGTTTGATCCTTTCCCTGCGTGGTCGGGAAAGAATTCGCATCGTTCCCGTCGCATCTCAAGAAGTGGCGCTCTCCAGAGGAAAGGCGAGAGGAACTTCAGGGTCGTGCCTCCATTCCCAGAGTCCCCCAGATGTCTCCGTCCATTCCAGGAAAACCTGTATTCCCTGCACTGCCTCGACTTTCAAGCCGAGGATCGACTCACACCACAATGGCACGTGGCACAGCCCTGTGGGAAAGCCTCGTGGGAAAACTTCGTGGGAAAGCCTCGAGGGAAAGACACAGACCCCTTGATTCTCGGGAAGGGAAGTGTGACACTGCTGCTACAGTTCGGGAGGAAATCGCACGTGCATGCCCCCTCTCGAGACGAGGACTGACTCCCCTGGGGAGACTCCACAAGTACCCAAAGATCCATGTGGGCACTGGAGAGGAATCCTCAGGTTCTGGCACTGAGTCCACACAAGGGCTTAGGCCCCAGCATCGACGAGAGAGGCATCCCGAGAGGCCCCCGAGCTACTCACATGGGGACTGGCCTTTCCTGAGGCCACCAGAGTGGGTCCCTAGGCCCTGGTCGTAAGTCGAGAGCACCTGCCGCAACTCGAGAAAATCCAGGAGGTTCTCCCCTCCAGGCGAGATGAGGCCCATTTCCGCTGAGGAGTCTCGAAGCTAATCACACCTAACTTCTGGAACTTCCAAAGGGTAATTAACACCCTTGCTGTAACTGAAGAAGTTCCCCGACATACCGGTCTCCACTCAAGAGTAACACGAGAGTCCCGCCCAATTCCAGAGTGGCCCCGTTTCCGACTGCTAGCTCGAGAGGAGGGATCCTTTCCCTGCGTGGTCGGGAAAGAATTCCTAGCGTTCCCATCGCATCTCAAGAGGAGGCGCTCTCCACAGGAAAGACGAGAGGAACTCCAGGATCAGGCCCCATTCCCAGAGTCCCCCTGATTTCGCAGGCCATTCAAGGGAAACCTGTTTTCCCTGCACTGCCTCGACTTTCAAGCCGAGGATCGACTCACACCACGGTGGCACGTGGGACAGCCCTGTGGGGAAGCTTCGTGGGAATGCCCTGTGGGAATGCCTCGTGGGAAAGCCTCGAGGGAAAGCCACAGATCCCTTGATCCACGCGAAGGTAAGCGCCACACTGCTGTTACAGCTCGGGAGGAAAGCTCACGTGCATGGCCCCAGTCGGCACGAGGACTCACTCCCCTGGAGAGACTCCAGAAATACCCCAAGATCCATGTCAGCACTGGACAGGAATCCTCAGGTTCCGGCATCAACTCCACACAAGGTCTAAGGCCCCGGCATTGACGGGAGATGAATCCCGTGAGGCCCCTGAGAAACTCGCATGGGGTCTGGCCTTTTTTGAAGCCACCAGAGCGGGTCCCTGAGGTCCCCATCGTAAATCGAGAGCACGTGCCGCAACTCGAGAAAATCCAGGAGGGTTTCCCCTCCAGGCGAGATGAGGCCCATTTCCCCTGAGGCGTCTGTAGGCTAATCACACCTAACATCAGGAACTTCCAAAGGGTCCTTCACACCCTTGCTTCAACTCAAGAAGTTCCCCGACATACCCGTCTCCACTCGAGAGGAAGCACGAGAGCCCCGCCCACATCCAGAGGAGCCCCGTTTCCGCCTCATAACTCGAGAGGAGGGATCCTTTCCCTGCGTGGTCGGGAATGAATTCCCGGACTTGCCATAGCAGCTCAAGAGGGGGCGCTCTCCACAGGAAAGGCGAGAGGAACTCCAGGGTCGTGCCACCATTCCCAGAGTCCCCCAGATGTCTCAGTCCACTCCAGGGAAACCTGTTTTCCCTGCACTGCCTCCACTTTCAGGCCGAGGATCGAATCACACCACAGTGGCACATGGGACAGGCCTGTGGGAAAGCCTCGTGGGAAAGCCTCTTGGGAATGCCTCGAGGGAAAGCCACAGATCCCTTGATCCACGCGAAGGGAAGCGTGACACTGCTGCTACAGCTCGGGAGGAAAGCGAACGTGCAAGCCCCCACTCGAGACGAGGACTGACTCCCCTGGGGAGACTCCAGAAGTACAGCAGGATCCATATCAGCACTGGAGAGGAAACCTCAGGTTCCGGCACCGACTCCACACAAGGTCTTAGGGCCCGGCATCGACGGGAGAGGAATCCCGAGAGGACCCCAAGCAACTCGCAGGGGGACTGGCCTTTCCTGAGGCCACCAGAGCGGGTCCCTGAGGTCCCTGTCTTACGTCAAGAGCACCTGCCGCAACTCGAGAAAATCCAGGAGGTTCTCCCCTCCAGGCGAGATGAGGCCGATTTCAGCTGAGGCTTCTCGAGGCTTATCACACCTAACCTCTTGAACTTCCAAAGGGTCCTTCACACCCTTGCTGCAACTCAAGAAGTTCCCCGATATACCCGTCTCCACTGGAGAGGAAGCGCGAGAGTCCTGCCCACATCCAGAGGAGCCCCGTTTCCGCCTCCTAGCTGGAGAGGAGGGATCCTTTCCCTGCGTGGTCTGGAAAGAATTCCCGGCGTTCCCGTCGCATCTCAAGATGAGGTGCTCTCCACAGGAAAGGCAAGAGGAACTCCACGGTCGTGTCACCATTACCAGAGTCCCCCAGATGTCTCAGTCCATTCCAGGGAAACCTGTTTTCCCTGCACTGCCTCGACTTTCAAGCCGAGGATCGACTCACACCACGGTGGCACGTGGAACAGCCCTGTGGGAAAGCCTCGTGGGAAAGCCTCGTGGGAAAGCCTCGTGGGAAAGCCTCGAGGGAAAGCCACTGATCCCTTGATCCCCGCGACGGGAAGTGTGACACTGCTGCTACAGTTCGTGAGGAAAGCTCACGTGCATGCCCCCACACCAGATGAGCACTGACTCCCCAGGAGAGACTCCAGAAGTACCCCAAGATCCATGTCAGCACTGGAGAGGAATCCTCAGGTTTAGCCCCGACTCCACACAAGGTCTTAGGCCCCGACATCGACGGGAGAGGAATCCCGAAAGGCCCCCTTGCAACTCCCATGGGCACTGGCCTTTCCTAAGGACACCAGAGCGGGTTCCTGAGGTCCCCGTCGTAACTCGAGAGACCCTGCCCAACTCTAGAAAATCCAGGAGGTTCTCCGCTCCAGGCGAGATGAGGCCCATTTCCTCTGAGGCGTCTGGAGGCTCATCACACCTAAACTTTGGAAATTCAACAGGGTCCTTGCTGCAACTCAAGAAGTTCCCCGACATACCCGTCTCCACTCGAGAGGAAGCACGAGAGTCCCGCCCACATCCAGAGGAACCCCTTTTCCGCCTGGTAGCTCGAGATGAGGGATCCTATCCTTCTTAGTCAAGAAAGATTTTTCAGCATTCCAGTGGCCTCTCAAGAGGAAGGGCTCTCAATAGGAAAGGCGAGAGGAACTCCAGGGTCGTGCCACCATTCCAAGAGTCCCCCACATATCTCAGTCCATTTCAGAGGAACCTGTTTTCCCCGCAATGCCTCGACTTTCACGCCGAGGATCCACTCACACCATGGTGGCACGTGGGACAGCCCTTGGGAAAGCCTCGTGGGAAAGCCACAGATCCCTTGATCCCCGGGAAGGGAAGCGTGACACATCTGCTACACTGTCCCTGAGGTCACGGTCTTATGTTGAGAGCACCTGCCCCAACTCGAGAAAATCCGGGAGGTTCTCTACTCCAGTCGAGATGAGGCCCATTTTCTCTGCGGAGTCTCGAGAGTAATCACACCTAAACTCTGGAACTTCCAAAGAGTCCTACACACCCTTGCTACAACTCAGGAGGTTCCCCGATATACCTGTCTCCACTCCAGAGGAAGCACGAGGGTCCGGCCTCCTCCTGAGGAGCTCCGTTTCCGCCTCCAATATCGAGATGAGGGATCCTTCCCTGCTTCTTCGGGAAAGAATTCCCAACGTTTCCGACGCATCTCAAGAGGAGGCGCGCTGCACAGGAAAGGCCAGAGGATCTCATGGGTCGTGCCACAATTCCAAGTGCCCCCAGATGTGTCCGTCCATTCCAGAGGATCCTGTTTTCCCTGCACTGCTTCGACTTTCATGCCGAGGATCGGCTCACACCACGGTGGCACGTGGGACAGCCCTGTGGGAAAGCCTCATGGGACAGCCTCGAGGGAAAGCCACAGATCCCTTGATCCACGTGACGGGATGCGTGACACTGCTGCTACAGCTCGGGAGGAAAGCGCACGTGCATGCCCCCACTCGAGACGAGGACTGACTCCCCTGGGGAGAATCCAGAAGTACCCCAAGATGCATGTCAGCCCTGGAGAGGAATCCTCAGGTTCCGGCCCCGACTCCACACAAGGTCTTAGGCCCTGGCATCGATGGGAGAGGAACAGCGACAGGCCCTCTAGCAACTCGTATGGGGACTGGCCTTTCCTGAGGTCACCAGAGCGGGTCCATGAGGTCCCCGTCGTAAGTCAAGAGCACCTGCTGCAACTCGGTAAAATCCAGGAGGTTCTCCCCTGCAGGCGAGATGAGGCCCGTTTCCACTGAGGTGTCTCGAGGCTAATCACACTTGACCTCTGGAACTTCCAAAGAGTCTTTCACAGCCATGCTGCAACTCAAGAAGTTCCCCGACATACCCGTCTCCACTCAAGAGGAAGCACGAGGGTCCCGTCCACATCCAGAGGAGCTCCGTTTCCGGCTCGTAGCTCGAGAGGACGGATCCTTTCCCTGCTTGGTCGGGAAAGAATTCCCGGCATTCCCATCGCATCTCAAGAGGAGGCGCTCTCCAAAGGAAAGGGGAGAGGAACTGCAGGGTCGTGCCACCATTCCAAGACCCCCAGATATCTCAGTCCGTTCCACAGGAACCTGTTTTCCCTGCACTGCCTCGGCTTTCACGCTGAGGATCGACTCACACCACCGTGACACGTGGGACAGCCCTGTGGGAAAGCCTCGTGGGAAAGACTCGAGGGAAAGCCACAGATCCCTTGGTCCACGCAAGGGGAAGCGTGACACTGCTGCTACAGCATGGGAGGAAAGGGCACGCTCATGCCCCCACTCGAGACGAGGCCTGACTCCTTTGTGGAGACTCCAGAAGTACCCCAAAATCCATGTCAGCACTGGAGAGGAAACCTCAGCTTCCGGCCCCGACTCCACACAAGGTCTTAGGCCCCGGCATCGACGGGAGAGGAATCACGAGAGGCCCCTAGCAACACGCATGATAACTGGCCTTTCCTGCGGCCGCCAGAGCAGGTCCCTGAATTCCCGTCGTAACTCGAGAGCACCTGCTGAAACTAGGGAATATCCAGGAGCCTCTCCGTTCCAGGCGACATGAGGCCCATTTCCGCTGAGGCATCTCGAGACTAACCACACCTAACCTCTGGAACTTCCAATGGGTCCTTCACACCCTTGCTGCAACTCAAGAAGTTCCCCGACATACCCGTTCCTCTTCACGTTCTGCCATAATGGTGGTGTCATCTGCATATCTAAGTTGATTGATATTTCTACGGGCAATATTGATTCCAGCTTATGTATCTTCCATCCCAGCATTTTTCATGATGTACTCTGCATTAGAAGTTAAATAAACAGGGTGACAATATACAGCCTTGACATACTCCTTTTCCTTTTTGAACCAGTCTGTTGTTCCATATCCTACTCTAAGATGTTGCTTCCTGACCTTCATCGCAGATTTCTCCAAGAGGCAGGTTAGGTGGTCTGGTATCCCATCTCTTTCAGAATTGTGTCAAAACAACAGTATAAGGACCTTTCCGATGTCAGGCAAGGAATTGTGTTTTCCAGTCATTGAGCCACACCTGATCACTGAGCACAAATTCATGAATCTGTTCTCAAGGGGGAATGATATTCTTTTATATAAAACTTATGTTACCTGATTATTACCTTACCTAATTGTCAATTCATTGCTGTGAAATCCCACCCCCTTATCTCTCTCT
>NW_017213039.1:0-25541 GCF_001704415.2 Capra hircus | reverse complement strand
AATCACAAAACAGATAAACAGCGAGATGTATATATATTTTTAAAAAGAAGAACAATAAAAGTTATTTAAAAACCGATAAGCAAATGAAGCAGAAGAGAAGAACGAAAAATGAATATAACAGCAACTATAAAGAGGAATTCAAGTCAGTTTCAGTCGTTCAGTCGCTCAGGTCGTGTCGACTCTTTGGCGACACCGATGAATCAGAGCCGCCTTTGTCATCCGATCTCCGCGCGAGTTGACGTAGACTCTAGAGTCCGATAAGGTCTGTGAAGTGCCATCCGGAGAGGCGAGCATCTGTCAAGGATCGGTACGCTATTGTCTGCCAAGCTGCGGCCCAAAGTGCACCTGCGCACAGCGAATACAGAAGATTTGTCGCGATGAGTCAGATCTGTCGCAGTGAGGTGGTAAAGTACGTGGAGTATGTCCCGTTCGCACATTGCATCCAAGAAATCATCAGGGGTTGATCCGCTTCCAGAATGGAACTGGGATTGGAATCTGCTTATCCAGTCCCCCCCCAGCCCCCGCAGGGACTCTCAAGAGTTGATCTCCGAGGAACGCACAGTTCAGAACCCATACGAGGTCTTTGCGCATGGGACGAGGGGAGGTAGCCTTCTTCACAGTCCCGAATCCTCGGAGCATCATTGAGAATGACGGACGGAAAAGAAGCCAATGGGATTGAGTAGACGAATGAGCTCCTACGTCGGGAGGACAAAGATAATGGTCCCTGAGAGTCTTTGAATGATGCTATCTAGAGTGTGGTCGATCGGAAATATAGTCTTTCAGAGGAGCTAACGGGTCTTTATTTTCATGGCGTGCAGTCACATCAATGTGTGTGAGTGTCTGTGGGAGCCACCGCCCAAAATATAGCACTGGACAGCCGGCTACGCAGGCGTTGTTCCAGCTAGTTCTCGCGCGATTCATTAGTCATGAGTGATGGGGACCGGGAGCATCGAGTTTTCGTGTTGTCCTGACATGTCTCGGCGTTGTAACACTTTTGTACTCTCCGTGGTTTCATTTTCGATCGAAGAGGCTTTTTAGGCTCCTCATTCACTTGCCTGGGCACATAAAGGGTGGGTGTCGATCATGCGATATTCTGAGGTTTTGATATTATCTCGCTGCAATCTTGAGGTTCGCATGTGTTTCTTGCGCAGCAAGCGATTTCTCATGATTAGCTGACTGCATATAGTTTAAATAAAGCAGGCGATGCATATACTCGGTGGTAGCTACACAATATGGGCATTAGATGGATAATCATGGGAATACTCTAAGTGAACATGCAATTAAATAAAAGCCGATAGAATTAGAGATAGATTAAAAAAAAGGGAAATATACGGACCTGTCATGCACCAGAGCACACTTCAATGGTCTAAGAAGACTGGCAGCCGCAGTGCTTAGCAGACTCAGAAAGTGAAGGAGTGCAAAAAATCCGTGGGATGATCTTGAGAAAAGATGGCAGCAAAAGAGCAATATTGATATACAAGGTGGATAATCAATGGCTTTTAGTATAAGACTTCACAGTACCGGCATTGGTCGCCCCTATTACCTTCAAGAAGTATGTATCTCACTTTCTCGATATTAAAATGTGGCTCTTTTTATGAAATTAAGAAAAAACTTTTTTTGTCTTTTACAGGTTTATTAAAATAGGCCGAGCTTGTATCATCATTCTATCGTCAGGGTTCGAAATCAGTACGAGCTTCGCAGTTAGTTCCAGTTGCTCGAGGTCATCGACGTTTGCTGACCGGCACACTGGAATTGGAGACATAGGCTCTGTAGTCCATCCGACAGTCCGAGAGTCAGTCAGAGCCGATCGCCAGTCGAGTGCATGATGGCATGGCAGCTTCTCATCTTGTCGTCCGATTCTCTCCCTGCCCCATGCCTCCGCACCAGAGTGCGTTTTGCATCGAGTCAAGCTCTTTCACATGAGTTCTTTGTTCCCAAAAGTCTGGAGCTTCGCTTTATATTCATTCTTCCAAAGGAATCCGAGGGCTGATGCTCTTCGAATGGATGGGGTTGAGGGGGTGCAGTCGAAGGAACTCTAGACGATTTGCTCCCCGCAGACACGGACAGTTCAAACATCCAGAATTCTTGGATAGATCAAGGGAGAGGGGGCGCGCTTGCTGTCAAGTCCAAGCGTCACATCGCATGGAAGACATGGAGAGAAAAAACCATAGGACTTGACTTGAGACGGACTTAGTGCGGAGAAGGTAATGTACGTACTGCTTTTGGAGTAGTGCTGATTAAGGTTGAGTCATACAGACTTTGTTTTCGAAGAGTAAGCGTCTATTTTACTTGTCAGGGTGGTTGAATCAGCATATGCAGTGATGTTTGGGAGCCCGGAAAAAGTAAAGTTGGAACACTGTTTATGTTTTCTATCTAGAGTTTGCGGTCAGTAGAAGTGAATGGGACGTATGGGGTGCAATGATCTTCATGTTTGCGTGATGTGTGAGGCGCTTGGTAAGCAAGCTTGTGTTACACATCGTGGCACCACGTGTGTCACTTGTTATGCAGAGGCGAGTCTATGTGAGATATTCTTCACATTTCTGCCATAAAGGGTGGGGTCATCGTGCAGAATTGAGGGGTTATTGAGTGAATTCTCTGCCGCGGCAGATCTGACTTCCAGGTGTGTTTGCTTAGCCAGAGACATTTCTCATGATGTATCGTGCAATGATAAGTTAAATAAGCAGGGTTGCAATGATACAGCTTTGGATGCGACTAGCCCTTATTGCCGGTAACAGGAACGCATCATTGTGTACACACGTATGCCAGCAGGAGACAGAGGTCCGTCATGGATGTTACAGTTCACAGTGGCACCTTGTTATGACATGTTCTGTTTTGAAGTTCTTTCATGGTCTTATATTTAATTCTGTATTGTATTTAGCAGTGATTGTTAATGTCTCCTCTAACTAAAGATCATTTTCATTGACAAATTTGTTCACTTAGAACTGTCAAGAGCATAGAAAGTGCCGTGAGTGGTATGTGTGTAGGCAATATGGTCAATGCAAAGATGAATGTGCACAAATAGGAAATGTGTGGTATTGGATGGAGGTAAGAGTGAGCACTGATATGGAACAGGAGGACATTTGACTTTAAGCAAGAGGGTGAGAGGGGTTGTGAAGCACCGAAGCGGGAGGCTGTATTGACAATAGGAAGGTGATAGATATAGTTAATATAAGATCATAGCTGACAATGATGCTTGGGCAGTTGAGAAAGAGGGTAGCAGTGAAGGGTCTTGGGGGGGCTCATTGGAGTACCTGTTTTGCAACGGGGGCTATGCTTGGTATTCTTGGGTGAATGTAATATTCATTACGTTCAGCTGAACTGCATTAGCAGGTTTGGATCTAGCAAATTAAACTGCAATATCTGGACAATATACTGCCATAGTCTCGCAGACTGAACATGAAGGTGGGCATGAGCCTTGGATAAGGGGTATCAATGACTGTGTCGATATGGAAGAAAGTGATAATGTTTCTGGCAATGTTATTAATGTAAATTACTAGGACTAAGGAAAGTCGAATTATATGAGCACAAGTGGCTAGGGAGCATTAATATTTACGAGTTGAAATCTTTGAATGAGTGGAATCCTTGGTTGGTAGATTAGCTGGGGGTGATTTGAACGGAAGATGGATGTTAACATCTTTAGGAGCGCGTACAGTTATATATAACTAAATAAAGAAAGAGTGGGATAAAATGTGTAAGGTTATAGGGTGGGGATTGGTTAGGAGCAAATAAATGGAAAGACGATAAAGTCCAGTGGCGCATCTTGACACAACACGTCTACAATAAGAGTTTAAACTGTGGTGTATTATGTACTAGTAAGTCATTGAGTGGGGCAACTGTCTATGTGAAGAGGTCAAATATTGTGCTCGGGTTGGAGGTCGCATCGGATGCTAATAGAGTCATCCATTTAAGTGAGTTGTGCTATTATTTGCATAGGACAGGGATTTTATTAATTCAGTTCTTTGACTTTCTTCCTAGTAAGACGGCTCTACTGAAGAGAAGTGCCTAGAGGATCTGAGGGAAATTCTTGTGTTGTTTTATTAGAAATATCAGAGGTTGATTTATTTATGAAGTTGGAGTTAATTACAACTATTACAAATATTGCTTTAGGTATTTGCACCTACAGCATACATGAATCTGCACAAGGGTGATAGACGTGTCTTTACCCATGATGAAAACAGCTTCCTCATCACAATCATGCGACTCTGGGTATGCATAGGTTGCACCGCCGAAGTGAGAGCCAGGGTATCAATGCATCGGAACGCTGGGCAAAATGTAGAATGAAGGAGGAGAGAGACGGATTAGGTAGATTAGAAGATAGAATGGGTAGAATAAATGAAGCAAGAGAAGAAATAAGAGAACGAATTAAAAGAATGGAGGAAATTCAGAGACTTGCGAGTGTTAACGCCCGAGAACATTTGGAATATGAGGAGTTCAGAAGAGGAAGAGCACGAAAAGAGAAGGTAGGGAGAAAACTTGAGTGAATAATAAGATATGAAAATGTCTAGAGTTGGAGAGGAATATACCGAGCTGCAAAAAAGGAAGAAGGAGTCCAAAGGAATAAAGGTGAAACATCAGCCCACGGAACACAATTGAAGTAATTAAAAGGGTTAAGAGACAATACTAAAAAGCAGACAGGGAAAACAGCCAATAGACACAGGGATTCCAAGGATAGACCGAGCTGATCTTTTCATAAAACTCTTTAAGTCAGGGAGGAATGAGGACAAAGAGAGCTAGCTTAAAGTGATGGAAGAAATTAGTATGAAATTTAATAGTTTTGGGCAGAAAGCCATGATGCGAAAAAAAAAAAAAAAGTAAGATTTTCCAGAAGTCTTTGGGTTTTCTAGAAAATATAACTCTATGGGGTGTATGGTTATCAATATGGGACCGTGGTGCGGATGTCAGGATATTTTTTTTTGGTATTCATCATTCGACGTTGTGATACTTTCGTCAAATTCGGTTTTTTGTCCCTTAAGATGCTGAGAAGGACAGAGATGCTGTAGGAATATTAGCGTACCTATGGCAATAAAGAATGGGAAGGAAGGAAGATTGTTTTTAACCTTAAGATTTTAATCAAGCATTCATAGGAAAAATATAGTCCTTTTTCTGCTGATGGCATTTTGTCTTCATTTATCTATGACTTCCATCCTTTCCTCTTACCTTTATGTTATCCCTTTTAATGTGAAAACATTACCAAAGTGAGATAGCTATAGTTATTTTTTGCTTTCTTTTTCCCTCCCTTTAATTTTTATACTATAATAAAGTATTAAAAAGCTTATTCTGTTATAATAGCCAAGACATGGAAGCAACTAGATGTCCATCAGTAGACGAATGGATAAGAAAGCTGTGGAACATATACACAATGGAATATTTACTCAGCCATTAAGAAGAATACATTAGAATCAGTTCTAATGAGGTGGATGAAACTGGAGCCCATTATACCAGAGTGAAGTAAGCCATAAAGAAAAAACACCAATACAGTATACTAACCACATATATATGGGATTTATAAAGATGGCAACAATAACCCTGTATGGCGAGACCAGCAAAGAGACACAGATGTATAGAATAGTCTTTGAGACACTGGGAGAAGGTGAGGGTGGATGATCTGAGAGAATAGCATTGAAACATGTATGTTTTCATATGTGAAACAGATCACCCAGTCCAGGTTAGATGCATGAGAAAGGATGCTCAGCGGCTGGTACACTGGGATGACCCAGAGGGATGCGATGGGGAGGGAAGAAGGAGGGGGGGTTCAGAATGGGGAACACATGTACACCCGTGGCTGATTCATGTCAATGTATGGCAAAAAACCACTACAATAATGTAAAGTAATTAGCTTCCAATTAAAATAAATAAATTAAAAAACTTATTCTGATAAAGAATTGAGATTTTCTTATTCTGTTTATCACTTTACTCAAAGTTTTGTGTATTTTTTGCTATTTTGTTTCTCATAGAAGAGCTTCTTTCATATGTCTCGTAAGGAATATGTCTCATAAGGACATAGTGTTCATGAACACCCAAGCTTTTGCTTGTCTGGAAAATTATTTATCTGTCATATCTAAATTACAACTTTGGCTCATAAGAATATTTTGGCTGGCAGTGTTTATCTTATATTATTTGAGAATGTCATTCTACTCCCCTCCCTGGCCTCTAGGATTTCTGCTAGGATGCCTGCTGAAAGTTTAATGGAAGTTGTTCTGTAGATTACTGTTCCCTTGCCCCCCGTCTGCCTTTAAAACTTTTTGTCATTGACATTTGAAAATTTTAATATTATGTCTCTTGGAGGTCTTTTTGCATTGAAGTAATTGAGTGTTCTAGCTTCATGGACTTACATATCCACTTCCTTCTTAGGTTTGGGAAATTCTCACTATTGTTTAAAAGAGTATTTTTGCTCCCTTCCCTCTTCTTCTGTAACATCTTGTATACTAATATTGTCCTTTCTAAAGGAGCCAGACAATCATCATAAGATTTTTTTTTCATTTTTCAATATTTCACTTCTCCTTTTCTCTCTTCTACTTGTATAATTACTATCTTTGAGCTAATTATCTCTTTCTAATACATTCTCCATCTTGTTTATTGAAAGCTTCAGCTTAAGAATTTCTACTTGGTTCTTTTTTAGAGTTTTAATATATTTTGTAATGTATTCATCCTGTTCATTAATTTTATTACAGACTTCATTAATCTTCTTTTTGAATCTTTTAATAGCTCACTGAGCTTCTTCATGATGGTTATTTTTAATTCTCTATCAGTTAAACCACAATATTCTGTGACTTTAAGTTTCTTTTCTGGAGAATTGTCATTTTCTTTTTGTGGTTAGTGCTACTGTGGTTCTTCGTGGTGCTTGATAAATTGTACATTTCCTGGTGTATCTGTTCAATGTTAGAGTCCTTTCTCTTGTTTTCAGGTAGGTGGTGCCAATAACATAAGTTTTTAATTTCTCTTACCTGTGCTGCTTGTGATTATATTTAAGAGTTGGCACATTCCAGCCTCCATGTCTCTATAAGAGGTGACTCTGTCTTCATTGTCATTTCTTGTGCCTCTGGGGCCATTTTGCCTTGTTTATGCTGGAGCCACTGTCTGCACTGGGATAGTGGGCATTTCCCTTTCATCGTGGAACTTCTGAATACAGCCTTCATCACAGGGGAGGTGGGAGATGGTGGGGGTTGGGAGTAAGAGTCACACAGATGCTACAACTATGTCTATTTTTGTAAGGTTTGTGAACTGCTAATGTGAATGAGTTAGTGGGGGCCAGTGTCATGGGAGCCACAACAGTTAGAGGGATGTGGTCCCCTTACCTCTGCTCCCCAGTTACCTGTGGCAACAGGTATCATTGTAGCAGGGAGGTTGGGGTCATGTGTGCCACTTTCCCTGCTATTACTGAATTTTCTGATGTGTGTTTAGATATGTGGGATTCTGCAGCATTTTGTTATTTTGGGCAGAGGTATCTTTGTTGAGTTGTGGGTGCTTCATTGGTCTTAGATTGAATGGGAGAGAAAAAGATAGTTTTTCACTTAGCCATTTCCTGAAATCACTCTTACAGACATTTTTTTTCTATTCTAAAATTTTATTTTATAGAGGTATAGATGATTTACAATGTTGTGTTAATTTCTGCTGTACAGCAAAGTGATTCCAGTAGATTTTTTTTTTCTTTTTTATATTCTTCTCCATTATGGTTTATCATAGGATAGTGAATATAGTTCCCTGTATTTTGCAGGAGGATCTTTGTGTTTACCCATTCTATATATAATAGTTTGCATCTGCTAATCCCAAGTTCCCAATCCATATCTCTCCCACTGCCTTTCCCCCTTGGCAACCACAAGTTTGTTCTTTAAGTCTGTTAGTCTCTTTCAGTTTTGTAGACATGCTTATTTGTGTTATATTTTAGATTCCACATATAAGTGATATCATATAGTATTTATCCTCCTTCTGACTTACTTTGCCTAGTATGATAATTTCTAGGTCTATCCATGTTTCTGCAGATGGCATTATTTCATTCCTCTTTATGACTGAGTAATATTCCATTGTCTATATACCACATCTTCCTTATCCATTCATCTGTTGATGGACATTTAGATTGTTTCCATGTCTTGGAGTAAATTGAACATAGGAGTACATGTATCTTTTCAAATTATAGTTTCTTTTTTTTTCTGAATATATGCCAACAAAGGTCCATACATTCAAAGTTATAGTCTTTCCAGTAGTCATCTATGGATGTGGGAGTTGGACCATAAACAAGGTTGGGCACTGAAGAATTGATGCTTTCGAACTGTGGTGCTGGAAAATACTCTTGAGAGTCCCTTGGACAACAAGGAGATCAATCCAATAAATCCTAAAGGAAATCAGTTCTAAATACTCATTGGAAGGACTGATGCTGAAGCTGAAGCTCCAGTACTTTGGCCACGTTATGTGAAGAACCGATTCATTGGAAAAGACCTTGATGCTGGGAGATAGAAGGCAAAAGAAGAAGAGGGTGACAGAGGACGAGATGGTTGGATGGCATCCACCAATTGAATGGACATCGTGAACTTGGCAGACTCTGGGTGATAGTGAGGGACAGGAAGACCTGGTGTGCTCTAGTCCATGGGCTTGCAAAGAGATGGACATTACTTAGTGACTGAACAAAAAATAAAATATGCCCAGGAGCGGGATTCCTAAATCACATGGTAACTATATTTTTAGTTTTTTGAATATGCTCCATGTTGTTTTCCATAGTGGCTACACCAATTTAAATCCCCACCAAAAGTGTAGAAGAGTTCACTTTTCTCGGCACCTCTACAGCATTGGTTATCAGTAGACTCTTAAATGATGGCCATTCTGACCAGTGCAACATTATACCTCATTGTAGTTTAATTTTGCATTTCTCTAATAATTAGTGATGACGAGCATCTTCTCATTTGCCTATTGGTTATCCGTATGTCTTCTTTTGATAAAAGTCTATTTAGGTCTCGTGCACACTTTTCAATTGGATTTTATTTTATTTTTTTTTGGTATTTTAGTTTTTGAGTTGTATGAGCTGTTTGTATATTTTGGAAATTGAGCCCTTATTGGTCACATCTTTTGCAAATATTTTCTCCCAGTCCATAGGCTGTCTTTTCATTCTGCTTATGGTTCCCTTTGCTGTGCAAAAGCTTATAAATTTGATTAGGTCCAATTTGTTTATTTTTGTTTCTGCATTTTTTTTCTTTTTTATTAATTTATTTTAATTGGAGGATAATTGCTTTACAATGTTGCTATGGTTTTTGCCACATATCAACATGGATTGGCCAAGGGTGCACGTGTCCCCCACATCTTGAACCTCCCTCCCAACTCCCTCCCTACCCTAGCCCTCTAGGTTGTTACAGAGCCCCAGCTTTGGGTACTCTGCTTCAATACATTGAACTCTCACTGGTCATCTATTTTACATATGGTAATGTATATATATGTCAATGCTATTCTCTCAAATTATCCCACCCTATCCTCCCACTGAATCCAAAATCGGTTCTTTACATCTGTGTTTCCTTTGCTGCCCTGTATTTAGGATTGTTGGTACCATCCATCTAGAATCCATATATATGCATTAATATATAGTATTTGTGTTTCTCTTTCTGACTTACTTCACTGTATAATAGGCTCTAGGTTCATCCACCTCATTATAGCTGTCTCAAATGCATTCTTTTAGCAGCTGCATATTATTCCATTGTGTGTATGGTGTACATACACCACAATTTCCTTATTCATTCATCTGCCGGTGGACATCTAGGTTGCTTCCATGTCCTAGCTATTGTAAATAGTGCTGCAATGAACTTTGGGGTACATGTGTCTCTTTCCATTCTGGTTCCTTGGGGTGTATGCCCAGAAGTGGGGTTACTGGGTCTTATGGTGGTTCTATTTCCAGTTTTTTTTCAGGAATCTCCACACTGTTGTCCATAGTGGCTGTACCAGTTGGCATTCCCACTAACAGTGTAAGAGGGTTTCCTTTCTCGAAATCCTCTCCAGCATTTATGGTTTGTAAATATTTTGGTGATGGTCGTTCTGACTGATATGAGATGATACCTCATTGTGATTTTAATTTGCATTTCTCTAATAATGAGTAATGTTGAGCATATTGTCATGTGTTTATTAACCATCTGTATGCCTTCTTTGGAGAAATGTCTATATAGATTTTTGTCCACTTTTTGATCAGATTGTTTGTTTTTCTGGTATTGAGCTACATGAGCTGCTTGTATATTTTGGAGATTAATTCAGTTGTTTCATTTTATTTTCTCCCATTCTGAAGGCTGTCTTTTCACCTCGCTTATAGTTTCCTTTGTTGTAAAAAACTTTTAAGTTTAATTAAAGTCCCATTTGTTTATTTTTTTGTGTGTGTTTGTGTTTTTATTTTTTATTTTATTTTATTAAAATATAAATTTATTTATTTTAATTGTTGGTTAATTACTTTACAATATTGTAATGGTTTCACCATACATCAACATGAATCTGCCACAGGTATACACGTGTTCCCCATCCTGAATCCCCCTTCCACCTCCCTCCCTGTACCATCCCTCTGGGTCATCGCAGTGCACCAGCACCAAGCATCAAGTATCATGCATCAAACCTGGACTGGTGATTCGTTTCATATATGATATAATACATGTTTCAGTGCCATTCTCCCAAATCATCCCACCTTTTCGGTCTCCTACAGAGTCCAAAAGACTGTTCTCTACATCTGTGTCTCTTTTGCTGTCTCGCATACAGGGTTATTGTTACCATCTTCTATATTCCATATATATGTGGTAGTATATTGTATTGGTGTTTTCCTTTCTGGCTTGCTTCACTCTGTATAATAGGCTCCAGTTTCACCCACCTCATTAGAATTGATTCAAATGTATTCTTTTTAATGGCTGTGTAATACTCCATTGTGTATAGGTACCACAGTTTTTATTTTTTATTACTCTAGAAGATGGATTAAAAGAGATCTTTCTGTGATTTATGTCAGAAAGTGTTCTGCCTATGTTTTCCTCTAAGAGTTTTATATCTTCTGGTCTTACATTTAGGTCTTTAATACATTTTGAGTTTATTTTTGTGTATGGTGTCAGAAAGTGTTCTAGTTTCACTCTTTTAAGTGTAGTTGACCAGTTTTCCCAGCATCATTTGTTGAAGAGAATGTCTTTTTTCCATTGTATATTTGTGCTTCCTTTGTCAAAGATAAGTTGTTCATAGGTGTGTGGATTTATCTCCAGACTTTCTGCTTTGTTCCACTGATCTATATTTCTGTCTTTGTGCCAGTATCATACTGTTTGATAACTGTGTCTTTGTAGTATAATCTGAAATTTTGAAGGTTCATTCATCCAGTTCCATTCTTCTTTACAATATTGCCTTGGCTATGCACATTTTTTGTTTGTTTGTTTTTCTTTGTGTGTGTGTGTTTCCATACAAATTGTGAAATTACTTGTTCTAATTCTGTGAAAAATACCACTGGTAGTTTGATAGAAATTGTGTTGAATCTATAGATTGCTTTGTAATACTATACTCATTTTCACTATATTGATTCTTCCAATTGAAGAACAAGGTGTATTTCTCCATCTATTTGTGTCATCTTTGATTTCTTTCATCAGTTTTTTTTTAAATAGTTTTCTCTATACAGGTCTTATGTCTCTTTAGATAAATGTATTGCTACATATTTTATTCTTATCATTGCAATGGTGAATGGGATTGTTTCTTTAGGGTTTTTTTTTCCTGACTTTTATTTCTTAGTGTATAGGATTGCAAGGGATTTCTGTGTATTAATTTTATATCCTGTGACCGTACTGTATTTATTGATTAGCTCTAGTGGCTTATTTCTGGTGGCGTCTTTAGGGTTTTCTATGTAGAGGACATTCATCTACAGACAGTAAGAGTTTACTTCTCCTTTTCTAATCTCAATTCCTTTTATTTCTATTTTTCTATGACTCCTGTGACTAGCATTTTCAAAACTATGTTAAACAGTAGTTGTGAGAGTGGTCACCCTGGTCTTGGTCCTGATTTTAGAGGAAATGTTTTCAATTATTTTGCCATTGAGGATAATGTTTGGTGTGGGTGTGTCATATATGGCTTTTACTGGTTGGGACATAGACTTGGAGTACTGTGATATTGAACGGTTTGCCTTGGAAATGGACAGAGATCATTCTGTCGTTTTTCAGATTGCACCCAAGTACTGCATTTTGGGCTTTTTTATTGACTATGATGGCTACTTCATTTCTTCTAATGTATTCTTGCACACTGCTGCTGCTGCTGCTGCTAAGTCACTTCAGTCGCCTTTGACTCTGTGCGACCCCATAGACGGCAGCCCACCAGGCTCCCCCAACCCCAGGATTCTCCAGGCAAACACTGGAGTGGGTTGCCATCTTCTCCAATGCATGAAAGCGAAAAGTGAAAGTGAAGTCACTCAGTCGCTTTTGACAGGTAGATATAATGGTCATCTGAATTAAATTCGCCTATCAGTTCAGTTCAGTCGCTCAGTCATGTCCGACTCTTTGCTACCGCATGAACTGCAGCACACCAGGCCTCCCTGGTGTGTTCACTCAGACTCATGTCTATCGAGTCGGTGATGCCATCGAGCTATCTCATCCTCTGTCATTCCCTTCTCCTGCTGCTCCCAATATCTCCTAACATCAGAGACTTTTCCAATGAGTCAACTCTTTGCATGAGGTGGCCAAACTATTGGAGTTTCAGCTTTAGCATCAGTCTTTCCAGAGAATACCCAGGACTGATCTACTTTAGGATGGACTGGTTGGATCTCCTTGCAGTCCAAGGGACTCTCAAGAGTCTTCTCCAACACCACAGTTCAAAAGCATCAATTTTTCAGCGCTCAGCTTTCTTCATAGTCCAACTCTCACATCCATACATGACCACTGGAAAAACTATAGCCTTGACTAGATGGACCTTTGTTGGCAAAGTAATGTCTGTGCTTTTGAATATGCTATCTAGGTTGAGCCCCCTGCCTCTGGGTTTTGGTCTGGACCTCTTACAGTAATATCAAGATTTCTCAGGACACACAGCAGAGATGACAAACCCCTAATATAATGATGAAACAACTCTCCATTGCCAGGCACACCCAAAGAGATTCAGAGTTATACAGAGTAGAGAAGAGGGACAAAGGAGGAGGAGGTGACCAGCAGGAGAATAAGGAGAGTCAAAAGGGAAGAGAGCAGCCAAGCCAATAATCAGATCCCTACAGGAAACAAGATAACAAAAACTAGACTCTTAAAGATACAAAATTAATAACAAAATATCAAAAATTAAAAACCTAGAATAAAAATTAGACTATCAGAAGTACAACATAAAAAACAAAATGCAACCCCAAAATAAGAAATATGGAATGTATTTTTTAATAAGATTTTTAAAAGAAACGTTAAAAGTAGGCTATAAAAAATACAATGGGAATTTGCTGTATGACTCGTGGATCCCAAGCCGAGGCTCAGTAACAACCTAGACAGGCGCAATGTGGAGGAAGGTGGGAGGGATGTTTTAGTTGGAGGGGACATGCATAAACCTATGGCTTATTCTAGTTGATGTTCGGTAGAAACCAACACAATACTGTAAAGCAATTTTCCTTCAGTTGAAAATAAAGAAATACAAAGAGAAAAAAGTAGGCTATTAAAAAAACCTTAAAAGAGTAATAAAGAGGAGAGAACTGTAAAGATGGCAGAGGAATAGGACGGGAAGACCACTTTCTCCCTCACAAATTCCTCAAAAGAACATTTCAACGCCGAGCAAACTCCACAAAACAACTTCTGTAGGCTGGCAGAGGACATCAGGCAACCCGAAAAGCAGACCATTGTCTTCAAAAACAGGTAGGAAAAAATATAAAAGATGTAAAAGGAGACAAAGGAGGTGGGGAGGGAGCTCCGTCCCGGGAAGGGAAGCCCGTCCCGGGAAGGGAATTTTAAGAAGAGAGGTTTCCAAACACCAGGAAACACTCTCCCTGCCGAGTCTGTGGCGAGCCTTGGAAACACAGAGGGCAGCATAACAGGAAGGAAAAATAAAGAAATAATTAAAACCAAGAGATTACAAGCCCAACAGTAACTCCCCCAGCGGAAAAGCAGCACAGACGCCTGCATCCGCCATTGGGAAGTGGGGGCAGGGCAGGGACGCACAGGAGGCGCCGGCTGCAGTGCTTTGTAAGAATCGGGCAGGAACGCCCCACGCGCAACCAGAACGATATAACTTGGGCTAGCAAACCAGACTGTGGGATAGCTACCACGTGAAAAGCTCGAACATAAGACACCGCCAGGACCGCGCACAGAACAAAGGACGGAACAGAAAAAGCCGGCTGCAGACCATCCCCCACTGGGGACAGGCAGCCAGAGCCGTAAGGACTGGAAAGGGGCAATTGCAGACCCGGAGAGACTTTACTTACCTAACTGAAAGCAGGCTTCTTTGCTAAGACTTCTGGGGGTGCTGGACAGTCACAATCTGCCTCACGGGGGGCACCAGCAGTCCACCCAGAAAGCTGAGCAGCAGCGGCAGAAAAGGTGACAAGCCGCGGCGATCGCGCTCGCCAAACTCCTGAGCTACTCGGACCTGGAAAGGGCACAAAGCGCAGTCCCAGCCGAATCTGTGCCTCTGAGGGCTGCCTGAGCGCCAAACCTGAGCGGCTTGGACCGGGGAAGTGCACGCAGCCTAGGGCCGGCCCCAGACGGTTCCTGGCTGAGCATTGTAGAACCAGAGAGGTTTGTGCGCCGCGAGAAGGGACAGGTCAAGCAGGGCTGAGACACTGTGTGCACACGACAGTGCTATTTGTTTGCAGCATCCCCCCTCCCCACAGCGCGACTGAACTAGTGAGCCTAAAAAACCAGCAAACAGAAGAAGTTAAACAGAGGGAACCACCTTGGAAGTGATCCCACATGGCCCACAACATCAGAGAAGGGCCAGAAATATTTTTACTATTTTTAAAATCATTCCTTTTTGTTTGTTTGTTTGTTTTTTCTTTTTTCTTTTTTTTCTAACTTTTTTTAAAATTGTTGAGTCTTTTATTTCTCCTCTAAATTTTTATTTCGATAACCTACTATTACTATTTTTAAAAAAAAGACTTTTTTTTTTTTTTTCTTAAGGCAAACACCATATATAGTCTTTGGATGGTTGTTGGTGGTTTTTTTTTTTTTTTATAATTCTTGGTTTTTATTGTTGTTTTTTTTTTCTTTCTTCCTTTTTCCTTCTGCTTCTTTTCTTTAATATTGTATTTTTGAAAATCCAACCTCTACTCTAGATTTTTAATCTTTGCTCTTAGGTTTTTGTTGTCAATTTCGTACATTTAAAAACCCAAACTTCACTACCCAAGTTTACCTGAGAGCGAGATTACTGGCTTGACCACTCTCTCCTCCTCTGGACTCTCCTTTTTCTCCACCAGGTGGCCTCTGTCTCTTTTCTCCCCAATCTCTTCTCTATCCAACTCTATGAATCTCTGTGTGTTCCAGACGGTGGAGAACACCTAAGGAACTGGTTACTGGCAGGATTTGTCTCTCTCCTTCTCATACCTCTCTCTTATCCTCCTGGTCACCTCTCTCTACTTCCTCCCTCTCCTCTTCCCTGTATAACTCCGTAAATACCTCTGAGCGGTCCAGACTATAGAGCACACATAAGGAAGTGACTACTGGCTAGCTTGCTCTCTCCTCTTTTGATCTCACTGCATCTCATTCCAGTTACCTCTAACTACCCCCTCCATCTTCTCTTCTCCTTGTAACTCAGTGAACCTCTCTGAGTGTACCTCAATGTGGAGAAACTTTTCATCTTTAACCTAGATGTTTGATCATCAGTGCTGTATAGATGGAGAAGTCTAGAGGCTACTGTAAAAATAAAACTGAAAACCAGAAGCAGGAGGTTTAAATCCAAAGCCTGAAAACATTAGAGAACTCTTGAATTCAGGGAACATTAAGCAATAGGAGCTCATCAAATGCCTTCATACCTACACTGAAACCAAGCTCCACCCAAGGGCCAACAAGTTCCAAAACAAGACATACCACTCAAATTCTCCAGCAACACAGGAACACTCCCCTGAGCTTCAAGATACAGGCAGCTCAAAATTATTCCAAAACCTTTGATGTCTCATAACCCATTACTGGTCACTCCACTGCACTCCAGAGAGAAGAAACCCAGCTCCACCCACCAGAACTCCAACACAAGCCTCCCTAACCAGGAAACCTTGACAAGCCACTGATAGAACCCCACCCACAGTGAGGAAGCTCCATAATAAAGAGAACTCCACAAATTACCAGAATATAAAAAGGCCACCCCAAACACAGCAATATAACCAAGATGAAGAGACAGAGGAATAACCAGCAGGTAAAGGAACAGGAGAGTTGCCCACCAAACCAAAGAGGAAGAAGTAGGGAATCTACCTGAGAAGGAATTCCGAATATTGATAGTGAAAATGATCCAAAATCTTGGAATCAAAATGGAATCACAGATAAATAGCCTAGAGACAAGGATTGAGAAGATGCAAGAAAGGTTTAACAAGGACCTAGAAGAAATAAAAAAGAGTCAAAATATAATGAATAACGCAATAAATGAGATCAGAAACACTCTGGAGGCAACAAATAGTAGAATATCGGAGGCAGAAGATAGGATTAGTGAAATAGAAGATAGAATGGTAGAAATAAATGAATCAGAGAGGAAACAAGAAAAACGAATTAAAAGAAACGAGGACAATCTCAGAGACCTCCAGGACAATATGAAATGCTCCAACATTCGAATTATAGGAGTCCCAGAAGAAGAAGACAGAAAGAAAGATCATGAGAAAATCCTTGAGGAGATAATAGTTGAAAACTTCCCTAAAATGGGGAAGGAAATAATCACCCAAGTCCAAGAAACACAGAGAGTTCCAAATAGGATAAACCCAAGGCGAAACACCCCAAGACACATATTAATCAAATTAACAAAGATCAAACACAAAGAACAAATATTAAAAGCAGCAAGGGAAAAACAACAAATAACACACAAGGGGATAACCATAAGGATAACAGCTGATCTTTCAATAGAAACTCTTCAGGCCAGGAGGGAATGGCAAGACATACTTAAAGTGATGAAAGACAATAACCTACAGCCCAGATTACTGTACCCAGCAAGGATCTCATTCAAATACAAAGGAGAAATCAAAAGCTTTACAGACAAGCAAAAGCTGAGAGAATTCAGCACCACCAAACCAGCTCTCCAACAAATTCTAAAGGATATTCTCTAGACAGGAAACACGAAAAGGGTGTATAAACCTGAACCGAAAACAATAAAGTATATGGTAACGGGATCATACTTATCAATAATTACCTTAAACGTAAATGGGTTGAACGCCCCAACCAAAAGACAAAGACGGGCCGAATGGATACAAAAACAAGACCCCTCTATATGCTGCTTACAAGAGACCCACCTCAAAACAAGGGACACATACAGACTGAAAGTGAAGGGCTGGAAAAAGATATACCACGCAAATAGAGACCAAAAGAAAGCAGGAGTGGCAATACTCATATCCGATAAAATAGACTTTAAAACAAAGGCTGTGAAAAGAGACAAAGAAGGCCACTACATAATGATCAAAGGAACAATCCAAGAAGAAGATATAACAATTATAAATATATATGCACCCAATATAGGAGCACCGCAATATACAAGACAAATGCTAACAAATATGAAAGGGGAAATCAACAATAACACAATAATAGTGGGAGACTTTAATACCCCACTCACACCTATGGACAGATCAACTAAACAGAAAATTAACAAAGAAACGCAAGCTTTAAATGATTCATTAGATCAGTTAGACCTAATTGATATCTATAGGACATTTCACCCCAAAACAATGAATTTCACCTTTTTTTCAAGTGCTCATGGAACCTTCTCCAGGATAGATCACATCCTGGGCCATAAATCTAAACTTGATAAATTCAAAGAAATCAAAATCATTCCAAGCATCTTTTCTGACCATAATGCATTAAGATTAGATCTCAATTACAGGAGAAAAACTATTAAAAATTCCAACATATGGAGGTTGAACAACACACTTCTGAATAACCAACAAATCACAGAAGAAATCAAAAAAGAAATCAAAATATGCATAGAAACTAATGAAAATGAAAACACAACAACCCAAAACCTGTGGGACACTATAAAAGCAGTGCTAAGAGGAAAGTTCATAGCAATACAGGCATACCTCAAGAAACAAGAAAAGAGTCAAATAAATAACCTAACTCTACAACTAAAGCAACTAGAAAAGGAAGAATTGGAGAACCCCAGAGTTAATAGAAGGAAAGAAATCTTAAAAATTAGGGCAGAAATAAATGCAAAAGAAACAAAAGAGACCATAGCAAAAATCAACAAAGCCAAAAGCTGGTTCTTTGAAAGGATAAATAAAATTGACAAACCATTAGCCAGACTCATCAAGAAGCAAAGAGAGAAAAATCAAATCAATAAAATTAGAAATGAAAATGGAGAGATCAGAACAGACAACACAGAAATACAAAGGATCATAACAGACTACTGTCAGCAGTTGTATGCCAATAAAATGGACAACATGGAAGAAATGGACAAATTCTTGGAAAAGTACAATTTTCCAAAACTGAACCAGGAAGAAATAGAAAATCTTAACAGACCCATCACAAGCACGGAAATTGAAACTGTAATCAGAAATCTTCTAGCAAACAAAAGCCTAGGTCCAGATGGCTTCACAGCTGAATTCTACCAAAAATTTCGAGGAGAGCTAACACCTATCCTCCTCAAACTCTTCCAGAAAATTGCAGAGGAAGGTAAACTTCCAAACTCATTCTATGAGGCCACCATCACCCTAATACCAAAACCTGACAAAGATGTCACAAAAAAAAGAAAACTACAGGCCAATATCACTGATGAACATAGATGCAAAAATCCTCAACAAAATTCTAGCAATCAGAATCCAACAACACATTAAAAAGATCATACACCATGACCAAGTGGGCTTTATCCCAGGGATGAAAGGATTCTTCAATATCCGCAAATCAATCAATGTAATTCACCACATTAACAAATTGAAAAATAAAAACCATATGATTATCTCAATAGATGCAGAGAAGGCGTTTGACAAAATTCAACATCCATTTATGATAAAAACTCTCCAGAAAGCAGGCATAGAAGGAACATACCTCAACATAATAAAAGCTATATATGACAAACCCACAGCAAACATTATCCTCAATGGTGAAAAATTGAAAGCATTTCCCCTAAAATCAGGAACAAGACAAGGGTGCCCACTTTCACCGCTACTATTCAGCATAGTTCTGAAAGTTTTGGCCACAGCAATCAGAGCAGAAAAAGAAATAAAAGGAATCCAAATTGGAAAAGAAGAAGTAAAACTCTCACTGTTTGCAGATGACATGATCCTCTACATAGAAAACCCTAAAGACTCCACCAGAAAATTACTAGAGCTAATCAATGAACATAGTAAAGTTGCAGGATATAAAATCAACACACAGAAATCCCTTGCATTCCTATACACTAATAATGAGAAAGTAGCAAGAGAAATTAAGGAAACAATTCCATTCACCATTGCAACAAAAAGAATAAAATACTTAGGAATATATCTACCTGAAGAAACTAAAGACCTATATATAGAAAACTATAAAACACTGGTGAAAGAAATCAAAGAGGACACTAATAGATGGAGAAATATACCTTGTTCATGGATCGGAAGAATCAATATAGTGAAAATGAGTACACTACCCAAAGCAATCTGCAGATTCAGTGCAATCCCTATCAAGCTACCAGCGGTATTTTTCACAGAACTAGAACAAATAATTTCAAGATTTGTATGGAAATACAAAAAACCTCGAATAGCCAAAGCAATCTTGAGAAAGAAGAATGGAACTGGAGGAATCAACCTGCCTGACTTCAGGCTCTACTACGAAGCCACAGTCATCAAGACAGTATGGTACTGGCACAAAGACAGACATATAGATCAATGGAACAAAATAGAAAGCCCAGAGATAAATCCACACACATATGGACACCTTATCTTTGACAAAGGAGGCAAGAATATACAATGGAGTAAAGACAATCTCTTTAACAAGTGGTGCTGGGAAAACTGGTCAACCACTTGTAAAAGAATGAAACTAGATCACTTTCTAACACCCCACACAAAAATAAACTCAAAATGGATTAAAGATCTAAATGTAAGACCAGAAACTATAAAACTCCTAGAGGAGAACATAGGCAAAACACTCTCAGATATAAATCACAGCAGGATCCTCTATGATCCACCTCCCAGAATTCTGGAAATAAAAGCAAACATAAACAAATGGGACCTAATTAAAATTAAAAGCTTCTGCACAACAAAGGAAAATATAAGCAAGGTGAAAAGACAGCCTTCTGAATGGGAGAAAATAATAGCAAATGAAGCAACTGACAAACAACTAATCTCAAAAATATACAAGCAACTTATGCAGCTCAATTCCAGAAAAATAAACAACCCAATCAAAAAATGGGCCAAAGAACTAAATAGACATTTCTCCAAAGAAGACATATGGATGGCTAACAAACACATGAAAAGATGCTCAACATCACTCATTATCAGAGAAATGCAAATCAAGACCACAGTGAGGTACAACTTCACACCAGTCAGAATGGCTGCGATCCAAAAATCTGCAAGCAATAAATGCTGGAGAGGTTGTGGAGAAAAGGGAACCCTCCTACACTGTTGGTGGAATGCAAACTAGTACAGCCACTATGGAGAACAGTGTGGAGATTCCTTAAAAAATTGCAAATAGAACTACCTTATGACCCAGCAATCCCACTTCTGGGCATATACACCGAGGAAACCAGAATTGAAAGAGACACATGTACCCCAATGTTCATCGCAGCACTGTTTATAATAGCCAGGACATGGAAACAACCTAGATGTCCATCAGCAGATGAATGGATAAGAAAGCTGTGGTACATATACACAATGGAGTATTACTCAGCCCGTTAAAAAGAATTCATTTGAATCAGTTCTGATGAGATGGATGAAACTGGAGCCGGAGCCGATTATACAGAGTGAAGTAAGCCAGAAAGAAAAACACCAATACAGTATACTAACACATATATATGGAATTTAGAAAGATGGCAATGACGACCCTGTATGCAAGACAGGAAAAAAGACACATCTGTGTATAACGGACTTTGGGACTCCGAGGGAGAGGGAGAGGGTGGGATGATTTGGGAGAATGGCATTCTAACATGTATACTATCATGTAAGAATTGAATGGCCAGTCTATGTCTGACGCAGGATACAGCATGCTTGGGGCTGGTGCACGGGGATGACCCACAGAGATGTTATGGGGAGGGAGGTGGGAGGGGGGTTCATGTTTGGGAACACATGTAAGAATTAAAGATTTTAAAATTAAAAAATTAAAACTAAAAAAATAAAAATAAAATAAAATGATAAAATGGATTTAAAAAAAAAAGGAAACCTAGTAAGAAAGCTCAACCCTCCAGTTCCAAAAGAAACACTACCTGTTAAGTTCTGTCAATGTTCTGGGGTCAACAAGATTAAATTTTATTTATTTATTTTTTACAATTTTTTAGATTTATTTTAATTTAATTACTTTACAATATTGTATGGTTTTGCCATACATTGACATGAATCCACATGGTGTACATGTGTTCCCCATCCTGAACCCCCACCTCCTCCCATCCCATCCCTCTGGGTCATCCAGTGCACCAGCCCAGCATCCTGTATCATGCATCAACCTGGACTGGCGATTCATTTCACATGTTTCAATGCCATTCTCCCAAATCATCCACCCTCTTCTCCCACAGAGTCCAAAAGTTCTATACATCTGTGTCTCTTTTTGCTGTCTCGCATACAGGGTTATGGTGACAATCTTTCTAATTCCATATATATGTGTTATACTGTATTAGTTGTTTTTCTTTCTGGCTTACTTCACTCTGTATAATAGGCTCCCGTTTCATCCACCTCATTAGAACTGATTCAAATGTATTTTTTTTAATGACTGAGTAACACTCCATTGTGTATATGTACCACAGCTTTCTTATCCATTCATCTGCTGATGGACATCTAGGTTGTTTCCATGTCCTGGCTATTATAAACAGTGCTGCAATGAACACTGGGGTACACATGTCTCTTTCAATTGTGGTTTTGTTGGTGTGTATGCCCAGCAGTGGGATTGCTGAGTCATAAGGCAGTTCTATTTCCAGTTTTTTTAAGGAATCTCCACACTGTTCTCCATAGTGGCTGTACTAGTTTGCATTCCCAACAGTGTAAGAGGGTTCCCTTTTCTCCACACCCTCTCCAGCATTTATTGCTTGTAGACTTTTGGATTGCAGCCATTCTGACTGGTGTGAAATGGTACCTCATTGTGGTTTTGATTTGCATTTCTCTGATAATGAGTGATGTTGAGCATCTTTTCATGTGTTTGTTAGCCATCTGTATGTCTTCTTTGGAGAAATGTCTATTTAGTTCTTTGGCCCATTTTTTGATTGGGTCATTATTTTTCTGGAATTGAGCTGCAGGAGTTGCTTGTATATTTTTGAGATTAGTTGTTTGTCAGTTGCTTCATTTGCTATTATTTTCTCCCATTCTGAAGGCTGTCTTTTCACCTTGCTTATAGTTTCCTTTGTTGTGCAGAAGCTTTTAATTTTAATTAGGTCCCATTTGTTTATTTTTGCTTTTTTTCCATATTCTGGAGGTGGGTCATAGAGGATCCTGCTGTGATTTATGTCAGAGAGTGTTTTGCCTATGTTCTCCTCTAGGAGTTTTATAGTTTCTGGTCTTATGTTTAGATCTTTAATCCATTTTGAGTTAATTTTTGTGTATGGGTGTTAGAATGTGTTCGTTTCATTTTTTTACAAGTGGTTGACCAGTTTTCCCAACACGAGTTTTTAAAAGACATTGTCTTTTCTCCATTATATATCCTTGCATTTAAAGTTTTTGTTTCCTTGTTAATTTTCTGTTTAGTTGATCTATCCATAGGTATGAGTGGGGTATTAAAGTCTTCCACTATTATTATGTTATTGTTAATTTCAACTTTCTTTTTTTTTCCTTCTACAATGATTTTATTATAAAATATGATCTTTTGGAATAAACAAATATTGCATTCAAGACTACCAGCAAAACTTGTTCTAAAGTAATAAAAGAGGGGAAAATGGAACCAGGAGCCACTTAGAAGTAGCGATAAATAGCAAAGATGCCTGCACGCCATGCTGAGCACCGTTCCCCAGAGAGTGACAGGAGTTCACAGGGGACATTACATTTCTCATTAGCCCCTTAAGGAAAACAAGCTTCGAGTTTGGTAATTTGCCCTAGTTCTGTAAACCGAACTGCTCCTCTCCTCAGTCCTAGGTGGAGAAACAGGAAGATGATCAGCCTGCAGATGCCAGCATCAACACGGAAGATCTTGACTTTGAAACTCTTTGCTCTCAGACCAAACTGTTTACTACTTGCCAGGAGTGATATCAGAGTAGTCCTTCAGCACCCCAGCCAAGTGCTCATTGTGAGTCTTAAACCGTCGCTTTTTCTGTGAGGCAGGCTTTTTCCTTCTCTGAATTGGGGCCACTTTCTTTGGTCTGGAGTCCTGCATGGAAGAAATACCCTGTCGCTTCAGATACTCTTCAATTTTCTCCTCATCCATTGAATCCACGGTGACACTCCTCCACAGTTTCTGAAACTCTTCATCCACAGAAAAACTGACAGCTCTTATCATTGAAGAAAAGAATTTTCTTCTTATCAGGACGGTTTACAAATAGTATCTGGTCCCCTAAAGCCTTGACAGCTTTCTGGAATTGGGCAATCCTTCCTCGATGTCTTCTAGAAGAATCCCTCCTAAGCCTCTCTGGTCATGCTGATCCAAGAGCCTAAGCAGAGCCTTCTTATCTTTCAAGTTGTACTTGGGCTTAAAGGCATACTTTCCATCTACTACACTACACTCAATTTTGGGATTATTGACATAGTCCTCACTCATTACATTTGCTCTGCTTGAGTCCAATAATCCTAAATGTTGCGTTTTCATCCAAATATTCTCTTCTAAAAGTAAGAAGGAATGGTATCTCCTCGCTGATGTCGTGTCTTCATGTAATTTCACAAATTTAGCGCCAGCAACGCCACAAACTTATATCCAGAGCTTCCTGACAGAGCTTTCAAATTAAACTGAACCATTGCTATTTTTTTCATGCAGAATCTTTGTTTAGGAGCCGCGAATGATCCTCCATGTTCCTAGCTTTGGCTTTTTCTGTTCTTTGATATGATGGCTCGAAGACACAGATACGTTTTTCTACTTACAAGAGTGGAAAGAGGCTCGTTTTTAACAGCTCCGCGTTCTCCCAAAGATGAATCCATAATGCTGAGCCGCAGGAGGGCCAGCCCACGGCCCCGAGCCCGCTCGCGCTCCCAGAGCCTCCGCCTGGACCAAGCCGCCCACGCCGCCCGCTGGCTGCCCGCTTCAGGCTCGTTGTCAACACCTCCCGCCGCCCGCACGATGCCCAAGCCGCTGCCCGCCAGCTCGGGGCGTTTCACTGGGCTGCTGCTGAAGCGGCGGTGAGACGGCGACTCTTCCCCCCGCTCGCCCGCCACCTTTCCTCAATTTCCACTTTCATACTTCTTAAATTTCGTCCTTACAATATGACGGTGCTCCTATGTTGGGCTGCATATATATTGTATATTGTTATATCTCTCTTCTGATTGGATCCTCTTCGACCATCACTGTAGTGGCCTTCTTTCTTCTTTTCACACGGCCTTTATTTTAAAGTCTATTTTATGTGATAGTGAGTATCATACTCGCTGCTTTTTTTGCTCTCCCAGTTGTGTGGAAATGCTTTTTCGCAGCCCTTCCACTTTCAGTCGTGTACGTGTCCCTGGTTTCGAGCTGGTCCTTGAGACAACATACATAAGGGTTGTTTTTGTAATCCATTCAGCCAGTCTTGTCTTTTGGTTTGGGGCCATTTCAACCCAATTTATATTAACGGTAATTATTGCATAAGCTATGATCCATTGCCTATTCGCTCTTATTGTTTTGGTTTCGATGTTTAATACAACCCTTTCTCTGTTCATTTGCTAGAGAAGATCCTTAGCCATTTGTTGGAGAGCTGTTTGGTGTGCTGAATTCGCTCAGTTTTTTGCTTGTCTATAAAAGCTTTTGATTTCCCTTCATATTTAATGAGATCCTTGCTGGGTAACAGTAATCTGGCTGTAGGTTACTTCCTTTTCATCACTTTAAGTATATTCCTGCTGCCCTCCTGGCCTGAGGAGTTTGTTATTGAAAGATCAGCTGTTATGCCTTATGGACATCCCATTGTGGTTGTTATTTTTCCCATTGCGCTTTTACGTATTTGTCTTTTCTTGTGTTTGGATCTTTGTTAATTTGATTAATATGTGTTGCTTGGAGTGTTTCCCCTTGGTTTTAATCCTGTTTGTGACTCTCTGGGTTTCTGACTTGACTGATTATTTCCTTCCCCCCATTTTAAGGGAAGTTTTCAATATTACTGCCTCAAGGATCTTTTCATGGTCTTTCTTTTTGTCTTCTTCTCTGGACTCCTAATGATTTGAATGTTG
Source organism: Capra hircus (assembly GCF_001704415.2). Classification (NCBI taxonomy): domain Eukaryota; kingdom Metazoa; phylum Chordata; class Mammalia; order Artiodactyla; family Bovidae; genus Capra; species Capra hircus. The sequence goes on along the minus strand of NW_017213039.1, from coordinate 40 downwards.
GTGTGTTTAACACTGTTTCTGCGTTGGGTCTTCTGAGATT
>NW_017213038.1:0-16004 GCF_001704415.2 Capra hircus | reverse complement strand
AAAGATCGGGGAGAAAGGTGAAGTTTTCACTGAAAATTCAGAACTTTCCTCATGCATGAGAGCCCAATGTTGTAATTCCAGGATCTGGACTTAGGAATCGGGTTCTGATATGATTCCGAGTGACGATCGCTTTGGAATGTTTGTGAGTCGCATTTACTTCCGAGTATGGCTTTATATAAAGGGCATACATGCTGAAGGCTATACAGGTTCGGTATATGAAGTGATTAAAAGGAACAGTGGATCGAGACTCGCTGTCGAAATGACGGACTTCATTGGACTTGACCATTCTAACTTGGTGCTTAGTATAATCTAAAATGGAAATGGTTCGCTTACAGAGGTCGAAAAATGATCTTTCGAGCTCCTCATATGGCAAACAAGAGTTTAATATAGATACGGGACAGCCTGCTACATCCGCAATACGTTTCCTGTTGAACCAATGTAGAGTCCAGTTATATTCTAGACTTAGGTGCAGTGTATATTAAAATAAAATACTAAATGCATCTGAAGTATATCGAACAGTCCCAAGACATTACTTCCTTTTACTTATATTAAAGCCCTCTTTCACTAAGGCAGGCACCAAACCAGTTAATTCAGAAAGAGAAAAGATGCAATTACTCTTTTATATCATTGTATTTTTTAAACCAACATAGTAAGAAAATATCTATGGAAATGAGTTAGAATATATATTAATTTTGTTAGAGGAGAAACAAGGTCAAACCAATGGTGTGTGTGTGTGTGTTAAGTTCGAGCAACTCAGTAAGAAAATGGTCATAGCAATAGGTTCATTGGCAATGATTTGCTGATGTTTAAGCAAGCCAGAAAAGCTTCCACGATAAGCTATCGCATGAATTTAGGAAAAACCTATGCCTAGAAACTAATCGATTGCTCTCGCCTTATGCAAATTTAGGAACACATGAACCTAACTTAAGATTTCCCTTGCTCAGTAACCCACTATAACTGTGGGTTGATTTTGTTCTAATGCTATTTTTAAAGCTGCTTATTACACATACAATCATTCGCTCATATGCTTTGATTCATCCAAGACAAGAGAGTTCAAGTGATGAATGCTTTTTGCTACGTACCTCTAAATACCCCTAATATACGATATTGTTGAAAGAATGGCTAACTATCAGCTAAATGGGAGATTGTAGTCTAATACGTTGGTATAAGAATAAAGAATAATTACTATGCAATTATTATACTGCTAAAGAAGACTAAAGACCTATATATAGAAAAACGTATAAAAAACACTGATGAAAAAGAATCAAAGAGGACACTAATAGATGGAAAGTTGTACCATGTGTTCCGGTGGATCGCGAATAAGTCAATATTAGTGAAATTTATGTAAGGTTATTTGAGTACCAAAGTGCGATTTTACAAAGTTCACATTGCAAGTTCCTGTCAAAGCTCAGCACATTTGTTCTTAGAACTAGGCAATAAAAAACGTTTTTATATTTCCAAGATTTTGTATGTTGAAAGACTAAAAAACTCGATAGCAAGCAATCTTTGAGAATATACGAAAGACTTGGAACTTGAGAATCATAACTTGCCCCTCGACATCTCTCTCAGAGCTCTACCTACTCCAAGCACAGTCATTACAAGATCTAGTGTCCGGTACTGGCCCGCAAAATCAGAGACATCTACTAGAATACAAAAATGAGAACAAACTTAGATAAACAACATTCCTCAAGGTGATATAAACTCACCCCACACTATGACACCATTATATCATTTGACAAAGATTGCGAGATATACAATGGTGTGACGTTAAAGGACCATCTCTTTATCTGGAAAGTGTGCTGGGAACACTGTGATCAACCATTGGTAAAGAATAACCTAGATCTACTTCTCGTAACACCGCACATCAAAATAATAAACTGCAGATTTTTTGTATTAATCATAGATCTACAATGTTAAAATCAGTAAAACTAATAAAATCCTAGAGAGAATAACCTAGGACAAATACACTCTCAAACTAAATCAACGCACGGTCCTCTATGATCTACTCTCCAGAATGTACTGATGAGAATATATAGCAACAAATAAAACAAAATGGATTTCTAATTTCAAATGAAAAGCTTCATGCACAACAAACTGGAAAATATAGAGCAAGGTCGAAAAGACAGCCTTCTTGCAATTGTGAGAAAATTAATAGCTAATTGAATGCAACTGACAAACAAACTAATCTCAAAAAACAAAGCAAACTTCATTTGTATGCTCCAATATTGCAGAGCAATTCAGAAAAATAAACGACCCAACCAAAAAATGGGCCAAAGAACTAAATGACATTTCTCCAAAGGACATACAGATGGCTAACAAACACATGAAAAGATGTTCAACATCACTCATTATCAGAGAAATGCAAATCAAAACCACAATGAGGTACCATTTCACACCAATCAGAATGGCTGCGATCCAAAAGTCTACAAGCAATAAATGCTGGAGAGGGTGTGGAGAAAAGGGAACCCCTTACACTGTTGGTGGGAATGCAAACTAGTACAGCCCCTATGGAGAACAGTGTGGAGATTCCTTTAAAAACTGGAAATAGAATGCCATATGACCCAGTAATCCCACTGCTGGGCATACACACCAAGGAAACCAGAATTGAAAGAGACACGTGTACCCCAATGTTCATCACAGCGCTGTTTATAATAGCCAGGACATGGAAGCAACCTAGATGTCCATCAGCAGATGAATGGATAAGAAAGCTGTGGTACATATACACAGTGGAATATTACTCAGCCATTAAAAAGAATACATTTGAATCAGTTCTAATGAGGTGAGATGAAACTGGAGCCTATATACAGAGTGAAGCCAGCCAGAAAGAAAAACACCAGTACAGTATACTAACACATATATATGGAATTTAGAAAGATGGTAACGATAACCCTGTATGTGAGACAGCAGAAGAGACACAAATGTATGGAACAGTCTTTTGGACTCTGTGGAGAGGAAGAGGATGGGATGATTTGGGAGAATGGCTTTGAAACATGTATAATATCATATGTGAAATGAATCGCCAGTCCAGGTTTGATGCATGATACAGGATGCTCGGGGGCTGCACTGGGATGACCCAGAGGGATGGTACGGGGAGGGAAGTGGGAGGAGGGTTCAGGATGGGGAACATGTGTACACCCATGGCTGATTCATGTTGATGTATGGCAAAACCAATACAATATTGTAAAGTAACTAACCTCCATTAAAATAAATAAATTTATATTAAAAATAAAAAAAATAAAATGTAGCAGCAGTTTTTTTTATTGTAGAAAAGAAATTAAAGCTACTGTTGGATGATTCCTGCTGTAATTTGGATTCCGTTCTTTCATTTTCATGTTTGGAAGGTGTTCAGCCCTAGTGAAAAAAGACTTGCTTCCTGGATGGGACTGGGAATGTTGTAGAGACTGATGGAAGCCATGGTGGCATTAATTTTATATCTAGTACTATTTTGGAAGAAGTACTAGAAAATACACTCTGGCAAAAGTTACCAAGAATCTATTTTTTTGTTTGAGTATGTACATCATTAATCATGAATAATCATCTAGAAAACTGCCTAAGATAAATGTACACATTTTTATATGACATGGATTCCTTTTTCCATTCCTACATAGAGATAAAAGTGTTTTAGTTCAGTCAAGTTTTAGAATTCCAGTAGTAGTTGTTTTTCTTATGAAACATGTAAATGGGTTAAGCTGAGTTTTAGGCAAAAAAGCCTTAGCTGTTAGTGCCTTCTTCACGGATTGCTTTTTAGAATTTTTTAGTGTAATTATTGTTTAAAGTTTGCTGCTGATGACTGTGAGGACCTAGTCAGATTTATTGATTTATGTTTATTCAGTTTGTATTATTGATTTGGTATTTAAACTACAGATCTTTGCTGTGTTGTCTTTGTCTCATGTTTACAAAATATGTTCCCAATTTGGAGCAGCCCCATTAATCTGCTTTTGTATACTGTACATTTTATGTTTGTAGATGTATTTGTCAAGTCTTGAGGAGAAGATCACAGTCTTAGTGACGCATCAGTGGCAGTACCTAAAAGCTGCAAGTTGGATTCTGATATTGAAAGGTGTAAGTAATTTCTAGATGCCTGTGGAACTTGCTAGCACTCAGGTGTGCTGAAAGCCAGGCCTCTCAGCAGGTCACTCTCCTTGGGTTCATGGTAAACACCTTCTCCCTCAGTTTTCAGCTCCTTCTTCTCAAACGTGGTGTTCATGCCTCTGGTGATGAATCCAAAGACCTGTAGAAATGTCGCTACTATACTCTGAGCCACATAAACCCTGAAGTATATAAAAGTGCTACCACAGGGTTACTGCGTCATCACTGTTCTTGTGAAATTTGTTAAGGATAATGATGCTATTTTATATAGAACTTTTTGTTTTCCCCTTCCAGGATTTAAGTCAAAGTATATTATTTGGAAATTAGAGATACTAAGACCTGTTTGTAACCATGTGATTGTCATACACAGTTTCGCTAAAAGAGCTTTTTCCATTAACACCAGAAGCGAGGTTGGGTATCTGAGCACCCAGGTCAGAGACGCCCACTCTACTGGTGTCCCCAGTTGCTGGTCTCACTGTCTCTTTCTGTGGCCTGATATGTGTGGGAGCCTTTGCAGCAGGACAATAAAGCTCTGCCTTATGGGGGCTCCTGTTCTTTATGGGGACAAATGTGACAAAGAGAGAGGGGTGGAGCTGACATCCTGGCTGCCTGCTTAAAGAGCTGGTGCCTCACATGGCCTGAGAGGCATGAAGGTGGGGGCCATGCAGTCACCTGGGGTAGGCGGGTCTGAGGCAGGGGGTCCTAAGGAGGGAGCTGACCTGGCAGGTTGGAGGAACAACAGGAAGACCAGTGTGTCTGGGAGAGTAAGCAGGGGGATGTGGAGGGAGCTGGTCTCTGAGGCACTGAGCAGTGGTGGAAGTGGGATGGAAGTCTTGTACAGTCCAGAGCAGAAGGGTGATATGGTCTGATGTGGGGTTTGAAAGATTCCTTACTATTCATCTCGTCCCATTCGCAGAAGGGAGAGGATGGCTGTCCTTTTGAAATTGTTAGTACTTCCTTGCAGAGTACAGTAGCAACCTTTGTACCCACCAGTCGTTTCCTTCTGCATCTTACAGATGTGAAGTGGAAAGTGGTAATTTCATTTAAAAGGTGCATGAATTTTGCCTTCTAAGTGAAATAACACAATGTATCCTGAATAATTTTCCAGTTCTGTGGTGTCAGATGGTACCCAAAGTCTTCACTGAGTTTCTCCCAGGGGCCATCTCAGGGGACAGGGTGAGAGGGGGTCCAGTGAGGGTCCTGGGTCTTCTTCCACCTGACTTGTCTTAACCAGAGCTGCTCTCATTTTGTGAATTTTTCATTTTAAGGTTTTTTATAATATTTTGTTTGCCACTGACTAAATCAGCTGAGTCTTATTTCATGGGGTGATAAAATTGTGAAAATATCTGCATATTATTTTATATGACTTTGTAAGGGAGGGAAACTGTGCAAGGATGTGTCACACGTGTTCAAAGAAAATGATTAGATTGGCTGTAGCTTAAAGAGAGGCCTGATTTGGGGAAGCCTCATTGGCTGCTTGTGGTGGTTGTTCCTAAGTCTTTTTCTTGGATCTGGGTGCACTGATTGTGGCTTAGCTTTTTGGTTTGCTGGCTGCCAAGGCATGAGCGCCACCCCAATCTCATGGCCTCCTTGTTTAGATGCTTCAACAGGTGGAATATTGAATTTTCATTTGGGAACTTCCTGCATTTGTGGGGAAGCTATACAGTACTGTGAAGATGTAGCTCCTGGGTTCTCTGTCCAGGCTGGTTCCTACATGTCCTGTCCCAGCTGAGTGCATGATACTATGAAAATGACAGTGGTCAGTGAAGTTTTGATGAATGACTGTTACCTGTGTAGTTGTGTCAATATTTTTCTTTCCTGGAATATCCTCCCCAGTTAATTTTTTTAAAAATTCTGCTTCTCACATGAGGTGTCTCTCAGTTCTCATGTTGTCTAAAAGGACAGTGCTGATCCTCTCACCAACCTCTGTACTTCTTGCTTCCCTAAGTGCCCACAGTAGTTATGTCAGTGGCCTCCATTCTTAACACATCATCACACATTTCTTTCATATCCCTCAGAACCTAACACAGGGTTTAGCGGAGAATAAAATGTTCTGTTCTGTGTAGAGTTGAACTGCATTAGATTTGTCAACCACAATGTCAGACCCAAGGATCATTTTCTTAGGAAAATCATAATTTATGACCAGTTAACTTTAGTTGATTAGTGTTCAGATTATATTACTATTATCTAATGCAAATATATTCCTCTTAAATTCTTTATTTTAGGGCACAATAGTACAATGTGGGACTTACATTGGGCTCCTGGAATCTGGGGTAGATTTTGATTTCCTTTTAAAGAAGAATGAGCAAGAACCATCTCCAGATCTGGAATCTTCTACCCTGAAGAATCAGTCCAGACCCTTGATGAGAGGTGCTGCTCCAGAGCTCCAAGATGTGAGTTTCTCGTCCTGGAACATGCCACTCTATGTCTGCTCTTGGTAGACTCATGGAACTTCAGTCTGTTCCAATGGTGACATCTTCATTTCCCCTAAAGTAGATCCTAAGGGTCCAAGGCCCTGTTCCATGGAACTGGTAGAGTTAGAAGAACATGACGGGAGCAAGCCTGCTTGTGGCTCTCCTTCGGGTGTAGAATGGAGGATCTTATGGGGATCAGTAGAGGGTGCACTGCTATGACTTCCTGGGTGTATGTGACTCACCATGACATGTGAACTCTTTCATTTACCGCAGTTACATACTACTCACTGTGGTGGCCCTCAGCTTCCCTTATGCATCCAGAGGCTTAATGTGAAGGCCCCCTTAGACTGAGTTCTGATGTCGCCACATTAAATCAGCTACTTTTCCTATATGTTGGAATGTTCTGGCACTGCAGGTGACTGATGGTAGTATTTTGCCTCACCTTCAGATGGTTTATGATGGATCAGAGGTAGCCGGTGCAAAGAACCTGACAAACAGCAGACTTTGGAGTCAGTACCCATCTTCCTTTCTTATCTTTTAAGACTGAGAACCACGGCTAATTCACCTTGAATCCCAATGGTCAGGGATACAAGGTGGATTAGACATCATCAAGCTGAGGACATGCTGGGCTGCTGTGACTCTATAATGCATTCTAAGTCCTTCAGACAGAAATGCGGAAATGCACTAGATCTCCCTTAAAAACATGCATAGGTATTCTTCAGTATCCAAACTCTGGCTGATTCTGATAAGCTTAATTCCTCAGTTTTGAAACTCAGGAATCACTTTCTGAAATTTAGGAATCAAATAGATTCTGATGATATGCTTGTCTCTTACTATCCAAACCCATTTTACTCAAATTCACCCTGTGACCTCAGTTTACTGTATTTAGCTAGTATTTTGAAGCACAAGTATGCTGTATGTTTCATGTTTCTATGATTGACTGACATAAATTATCTAGAAGCATACTTAAGCTTCATATCATTTTGTGTGTTATTTTGGAACAAGCTACTGCTGAGAGTCATGACTGACTTTAAGCAAAGCCACCCAACAGTGAATAAACTTGTACAAATGATACTTTCTTATTTCTAACAGATTCTTAGGAGCGGGATGGCTGGGTCTAAGGCTAAATACACACATGGTATGGCCAGATATTCCCACACTCCTCTCCATAGGAGATGGACCACCTTGCACTTCTACTCGTGTATGAGATGTGTCTGTCTCCCCACAGCTTTGCTGTGGAGCGCTTTGTTGAACTTTTCACATTCAGGGGATTCTTTTTTTAAAATTTTGTCTCTCACTGCCACTTTTTCCCTCCCAGACTGAGAATATAGAGGTCACACTTCCTTTAGAAGACCATTTGGAAGGAAAAGTTGGTATTAAGACCTACAACGATTACTTCACAGCCGGTGCTCAATGGTTTATCCTCATTTTCCTTATTCTAGTGAACATCGCAGCTCAGGTAAATAAGGACATTTATTTTGGTGTGTGCTCTCAGCTTGGTATTTACATATTTATACTGTATTTATGTTATCATTATTTTTAATATGTATATGGAAATTTTTATCTCAAAGAACTGGCTCATGCAGTTGTGGGATCTAGCTGGGTGAATGTGAAATCAGAAAGGCAGGCCTGAAGGCTGGAACTTCAGGCAGAAGCTGACCCTGCTATCTTGAGGCAGAATTTCTTCTTCCTCCAAGAAGCCTCAGGTTTTGCTCTTAGGGCCTTTGACTGATTGGATGAGGCCACCACAGTGTTGAGTGTGATCTCCTCTACTGAAGTTCTGATGATGGATGTGAGCCATATCCACAAACTACCTTCACGGCAACATCTAGACGAGTGTTTGGTTGAATCATTGGACACTGGCCTGCCCAAGCTGACGCAGACAGTTGACCATCACAGTACCTGTCAAATGTTTTTTTCTTGGAAAAATCCCCATATTTGCACTATGATTACTGCATTTGGCAGTTCACTTGTGTTTGCTTTGAAATACATTATCTGTGGGGAGCAAACTAAGTGAAGCTTATTGGTATTATGTACATGATAGAGAACTTCCAGGCAAAAAAGAATATCTTTTAAAGAGTTTAAAATGTAAGATGCCCTCCCCTGACCTGTAGCCATCTGAGGTGTGGGGATTGGCACAGACTTGGGCTGAAAGGACCATCTCTGTTTTCTGGGGCCTTTCCATCCCCCATACTTGAGCAGGGTGTGAGGCTCAGTGATGTCAGTGTGTGTGACTGTTGTTTCCTGCTCCAGGTTGCCTATGTCCTGCAGGACTGGTGGTTTGCATACTGGTGAGTGATTCCTGATCTGACCCAAAGTGCTGTGAAATGTGCATGAAACCTCACTTTCCCACAGTCAGGGGGAGAAGGGAGGGGCTTGTTCAGCCTCCTCTTCTGACCCTCACATAGTTTCCCTGAAGAAAAAGTAAAGTTCCTGCTGGTGGAGAGTGACGCTCACATTGTCTCTCCCCAAGTCTGACCCTCAGCAGCTTCCTCATAGATGATTTTGAGAACTGAAGGTTGTGATTCAAGTTGAATCTTTATAAGGTAGATGGACACAGAGCCCTGTGAACTGGGAGCCATTTTTCTAGCATAATATACATTTCTCAAATGGAGATTGTTTTTTTTTTTGTATTTGAATACATTCTGTCTGAAGCATAATATTTTTTTCTTCCCTGTTCCACAGGGCAAATTTACAAAGTGACCTGTATTTTGGGGAATATGGAAAAGGAGAGACAGGTGTGATGCTTGATCTGAAGTGGTATTTAGGCACCTATTCAGGTAAAGTTGAATTCTCCGGTCTATTATATGAGAGTCTGAGGTGCTTACAAGGAGCCTGTGTGAGCATCTAGGGCTTCCAGGCACAATTCAGTAATGTCCCAACAGATTTAAGAGTTTAATTTGCATTTGCTCTGTGAATTAGCTAGAACAATTATCTTTAAAATCTAGGAGAAAGAAGTTGAATGGAGATTCTTGATTTATTGTGCACTGGATTTTGGTAGTTAAACCAGGATTGCACATGCAGAAAATCAGCCACTGTAAATACATGGCATTGTCTATTCTAATAGGTTGGTTTAGCTAAATCTTGTATTGTTATATGGATGGACAGTTGGATTAGAAACAGATCCCTACTCTGTGGTTCAGATTGTTCCAATTCTGTCTGAATAAGCTCTGGCTTTTATTGATCTTAGTTAAGTCGTTAGTTAAATCGCTTGGTTAGTCGCATCCCACTCTTTGTGACCCCGTGGACTGTAGCCCACCAGGCTCCTCCGTCCATGGGATTCTCCAGGCAAGAGTACTGGAGTGGGTTGCTATTTCCTTATCCAGGGGATCTTCCTGACCCAGGGATCGAACCCAGGTCTCCCGCATTGCAGGCAGAGGCTTTAACCTCTGAGCTACCAGGGAAGCCATGCAGGTATGCAAAGTCCCCTTCACCACACTGCTCATTTCTTGGGCATCGCTAATTACTTGAGAAGCTAAGCAGGGGGAATCCAGCATCTGGGGCTAGATTCCTTCTCTTTCTTTCCTTGAGTTCATAGTGTTATCTTATCTCCAGCTGTGTGATTAATTTAACATGTGACTAATATTAACATGACTCACTGTATTCACAAGAGCTTAGAATATATATAATATTACATAGTGTTTAAAGGATGTCTTCATCTAAAATTTTAAATATCTTTTTATCCATTCATTTGTTGATGGATGTTTAGATTGCTACAGTGTCCTGGCTATTATAAATATTTGCTACTATGAACATTGGGGCATAATAATAAATAATAATAATATTAATTAATTAATTTTTAAATTATAAATAAAAATAATAAAATAATTTTATATTGGATTATAAATGATTGGGCTTCACTGGTGGCTCAGATGGTAAAGAATCTGCCTACAGTGCAGGAAACCTGGGTTCGATCCCTGGAGAAGGGAATGGCATCCAACTCCAGTATTCTTGCCTGTGATATCCCATGGACTGAGGAGCCTGATAGGCTATGGTCCATAGGGTTGCAAAGAGTTGGACATGACTGAAGTGACTTAGCATGCACACATAGATGTTTAACAATGTTGTGATAGTTTTAGGTGGACAGCAAAGACACTCAGCCATACATATGTGTGTATTCATTCTCCTCCAAATCCCTTCCCCACAACCCATCCAGGCTACCATGTAACTGAGCAGAGTTTCCTGTGCTATACAGTAAGTTCTTATTGGTTACCCACTTTAAATATAGAAGAGTGTGCATGTTGATCCCAAACTCCCTAACTGTCTCTTCCCCCTTCTTCTTTCCCCTGAAAACCATGATTTCATTCTCTAAGTCTGTCAGTACATTTCTGTTACAGAAATACATTCATTTGTATAATTTCTTTTTAGATTCCACCTATAAGGGATGTTTTACAATATTTCTCCTTCCCTGACTTACTTCATTCAGCCTGACAATCTCTAGGCCCACCCATGTTGTGGCAAATGGCATTATTTCATTCTTTTTAATGGCCATGTAGTAGTCCATTGTTGGAGAAGGAAATGGCAACCCACTCCAGTGTTCTTGCCTGGAGAATCCCAGGGACGGGGGAGCCTGGTGAGCTGCCGTCTCTGGGGTCGCATAGATTTGGACACGACTGAAACGACTTAGCAGCAGCAGCAGCAGCAGTAGTCCATTGTATGTATGTACCACCTCTTCTTTGTCCATTCCTGTCAGTGGTTATTTAGGTTGCTTTCACATGTTAGCTGTTGTAAACAGTGCTACACTGAACACTGGGGTGCATATATCCTGGTATGTATCCTTTTGGACCATGTTTTTCTCTGGGTATACGTCCAGAAGTGGGGCTCCTGGACTACCAGGGTCGTATGGTAGCTCTATTTTTAGTTTGTAAAGAACCTCCATACTGTTCTTCATAGTAGTTATATCAATTTACATTCCCACCATAGTGCAAGAGAGTTCCCTTCTCTCTACAGCCTTTCCAGCATTTATTATAAGATTCTTTGCTGATGGCCATTCTGATTGGTATGAGATGATACCTCATTATAGTTTTGATTTGCATTTCCCTAATAATCAGTGATATAGACTATTTTTTTCATGTTGACCATCTGTATGTTTTCTTTGGAGAAATATCTATGTCTTCCACTCATTTTTTGACCGGATTGTTTTTTTTTTTTTTGATATTGAGCTGCATAAGCTGTTTGTATATTTGAAGGTTAATCCTTTGTCAGTTGCTTAGTTTGCAGTTATTTTCTCCCATTCTGAGGATTGTCTTTTCGTCTCATTTATGGTGCCTATATATAATGGAATATTACTCAGCTACAAAAAAGAATGAAATTAGCTCATTTGTAGAGACATGGGTGGACCTAGAGTCTGTTATACAGAGTGAAGTAAGTCAGAAAGAAAAGCCATAAAAAAATGCATATATTAACACAGATATGTGAACTCTAGAAAAATGGTATGGATGAACCTAATTGCAGGAATAGAGATAGTGATGTAGAGAATGTAGGTATGGAAACATGTGGGGGAGGTATAGGAGATGAATGGACAGGTTAGGAGTATACACTACCATACACTAGATAGCTAGTGGGAACTTGCTGGATAGCACAGGGAACTCGGTACAGTGCTCTCTGAGGACATTGAGGGGTGGGACTGGTTGAGAGGGGGAGGTATAGGAGGAGGGGTTATATGTACATATTGCTGATTTATTTCCTTTTACAGAAACTAACACAACATTGTAAAGCAACTAGATGCCAGTAAAAATAAATAAATAAATAACAATATCCCCATAGGAAACACTTGTATAAACTTTCTACAAAGAATGTGTTATATAAAAATCCACTCTTTGAAATTTGGTATTTATTTTATGAATCACTTGCTAAGGAATCTAAATATGTTAGCTGTTTACCTTCTTAACTGGTGGACTATGGGGGCTTAAAGGAAGAAGGAAAGGATTCTGTTATATACTCATATAGGGTAGTGGGCTAAGGCAAATGCTTGTTGATGGAATTCAGGAATCTGAGCAGGTTTCAGAGTTCAACACTGATGTATCAGCTGAATGGAAAAACACTATGTGAAGGAATATTTATTGCAAGGGTCATCACCCCTTTATTTACCATTGTGAGTTGAACAGATGTTCGGAGGGCTATTTTCATTTTTATATACTATCTTCATTTTTATCAGTTCAGTTCAGATTCAGTTGCTCAGTCGTGTCCGACTCATTGCGACCTCATGTACTACAGCACACCAGGCCTTCCCTGTCCATCACCAACTCCCAGAGTTTACTCAAACTCATGTTCATTGAGTCAGTGATGCCATCCCACCATTTCATCCTCTGTTGTCTCCTTCTTCTCCTGCCCTCAATCTTTTGTAGCATGAGGGTTTTTTCAAATGAGTCAGCTCTCCACATCAGGTGGCCAGAGTATTGGAGTTTCAGCTTCAACATTAGTCCTTTCAATGAACATTCCAGACTTATTTTCTTTAGGATGGACTGGTTGGATCTCCTTGCAGTTCCAGGGGCTCTCAAGAGTCTTCTCCAACATCATAGTTCAAAAGCATCAATTCTTTGGCCCTCAGCTTTCTTTATAGTTGAACTCTCACACCCATACATGACTACTGGAAAAACCATAACCTTGAATAGATGGACCTTTGTTGGCAAAGAAATATCTCTGCTTTTTAATATACTGTCTAGATTGATTATAACTTTTCTTCCATTGAGTAAGCATCTTTTAATTTCATGGCTGCAATCACCATCTGCAGAAATTTTGGAGTCCCCAAAATTAAAGTCTGTGAGTTTCCACGGTTTCCCCATCTATTTACCATGAAGTGATGGGACCAGATCCTATGATCTTAGTTTTCTGAATGTTGAGCTTTAAGCCAACTTTTTCACTCTCCACTTTCACTTTCATCAAAGGCTCTTTAGTTCTTCTTCATTTCTACAATAAGGGCAATGTCATCTGCATATCTGAGGTTATGGATATTTCTCCAAGCCATCTTTATTCCAGCTTGTACTTCATCCAGCCCAGCATTTCTCATGATGTACTCTGTATATAAGTTAAATAAGCATGATGACAATATACAGCCTTGACATACTCCTTTTCCTATTTGGAACCAGTCTGTTGTTCCATGTCCAGTTCTAACTGTTGCTTCTGATCTGCCTACAGACATCTCAAGAGGCAGGTCAGGTGGTTTGGTATTCCCATCTCTTTCAGAATTTTCCACAGTTTATTGTGATCCACACAGTCAAAGGCTTTGGCATAGTCAATAAAACAGAAATAGAAGTTTTTCTGGAACTCTCTTTCTTTTTTTGATGATCCAGCGAATGTTGGCAATTTGATCTCTGGTTCCTCTGCCTTTTCTAAAACCAGCTTGAACATCTGGAAGTTCATGGTTCATGTATTGCTGAAGCCTGGCTTGGAGAATTTTGAGTATTACTTTGGTAGCATGTGAGATGAGAGCAAATGTGCAGTAGTTTGAGCATTCATTTCCTTTCTGTGGGATTGAAATGAAAATTGACCTTTTCCAGTCCTGTGTCCACTACTGAGTTGTCCAAATTTGCTGGCATATTGAGTGCAGCACTTTCACAGCATCATCTTTTAGAATTTGAAATAACTCAACTGGATTTCCATCACCTCTGCTAGCTTTGTTCATAGTGATGTTTACTAAGGACCACTTGCCTTCACATTCTAGGATGTCTGGCTCTGGGTGAGTGATCACACCATCGTGATTATCCAGGTCATGAAGATCTTTTTTGTACACTTCCTCTGTGTATTCTTGCCACCTCTTCATAATATCTTCTGCTTCTCTTTGGTCCATACTATTTCTGTTCTTTATTGAGCCCATCTTTGCATAAAATGTTTCCTTGGTATCTCTAATTTCTTGAAGAGATCTCTAGTCGTTCCCATTCTATTGTTTTTCCTCTATTTCTTAGCACTGATCACTGAGGAAGGCTTTCTTATCTCTACTTTCTATTCTTTGGAACTCTGCATTTAAATGGGTATATGTTTCCTTTTCTCCTTTGCTTTTTGCTTCTCTTCCTTTTCACAGCTATTTTTAAGGCCTCCTCAAACAGCCATTTTTCTCTTTTGCATTTCTTTTTCCTGGGGAGGTCTTGCTCCCTGTCTCCTGTACAGTGTCACGAGCTTCCATCCATAGTTCATCAGGCACTCTATCAGATCTAGTCCCTTAAATCTATTTCTCACTTCCACTGTATAATCATAACGGATTTGATTTAGGTCTTACCTGAATGATCTAGTGGTTTTCCCTACTTTCATGTCTGAATTTGGCAATAATGAATTCATGATCTGAGCCACAGTCAGCTCCCAGTCTTGTTTTTGCTGACTGTATAGAGTGTCTCCATCTTTGGCTGCAAAGAATATAATCAATCTGAGTTTGATGTTGTTCATCTGGTGATGTCCATGTGTAGAGTCTTCTCTTGTGTTGTTGGAAGAAGGTATTTGCTATGACCGGTGTATTCTTTTGGCAGAACACCAAGAGCCTTTGCCCTGCTTCATTCTGTACTCCAAGGCCAGATCTGCCTGTTACTCCAGGTATTTCTTGGCTTCCTAATTTTGCATTCCAGTCCCCTATAATGAAAAGACATCTTTTTGGGTGTTAATTCTAAGAAGGTCCTGTAGGTCTTCATAGAACTGTTCAACTTCAGCTCTTAAGCATTACTGGTCAGAGCATAGACTTGGATTACCGTGATACTGAATGGTTTGCCTTGGAAATGAACAGAGATCATTCTGTGTTTTTTGAGATTGCATCCAAGTACTGGATTTTGGACTCTTTCGTTGAATATGATGGCTACTCCATTTCTTCTAATGGATTCCTGCACACAGTAGTAGATATAAGTTCTTCTGAGTTACATTCACCCATTCTAGTCCATTTTAGTTCGCTGATTCCTAAATGTCCAATTTTAGGAATTCGATGCATTCACTTTTGCCATCTCCTGTTTGATTGCTTCCAATTTGCCTGGATTCATGGACCTAACAGTCCAGGTTCCTTTGCAATATTGCTCTTACAGCATCAGACCTTGCTCCATCACCAGTCACATCACACAACTGGGTGTGTTTTAGCTTTGGCTCCATCTCTTCATTCTTTCTGGAGTTATTTCTCCACTGTTCTCTAGTAGCATATTGGGTACTTACCAACCTGGGGAGTTCATCTTTCAGTGTCCTATCTTTTTGCCTTTTCACTGTTCATGAGGTTCTCTGCTTGGCTGGAATACTGAAGTGGTTTCCCTGTTCCCTTCTCCAGTGGACCACATTTTGTCAGAACACTCCACCGTGACCCATCTCGATCTTTAGGTACATGCATGGCTCATAGTTTCTTGAGTTTTAGACAAGGCTGTGGTCCATGTAATTAGATTGGTTAGTTTTTTTGTGATTGTGGCTTTCAGTCTGTCTGCCCTCTGGTGGAGAAGGATAAGAAGCTTATGGAAGCTTCCTGATGGGAGAGACTGACTGAGGGGGCATACTGGGTCCTGTTCTGATGGGCAAGGCTATGCTCAGTAATTCTTTAATCCA
>NW_017213037.1:0-16004 GCF_001704415.2 Capra hircus | reverse complement strand
GCTGCACACAAGATCTTAGGCCCCGGCATCGACGGGAGAGGCAATCCGAGAGGCCCGAGAAACTCGCGGTGACTGGCCTTTCCTGAGGCCACCAGAGGGCGTCTGAGGTCCCTCTCGAAGTCGAGAGCACCTGCCGCAACCTCGAGAAAATCCAGGAGGTTCTCCCCTCCAGGCGAGATGAGGCCATTTCCGCTGAGGGTCTCGAGGCCAATCACACCTAACCTCTGGAACTTCCAAGGGTCCTTCACAACCTGCTGCAACTCAAGAAGTTCCCGACATAACCGTCTCCACTCGAGAGGAAGCACGAGGAGTCCCGCCCACATCCAGGGAGCCCCGTTTCCGCCTCTAGCTCGAGAGGAGGGATCCTTTCCCTGCTGATCGGGAAGAATTGCCCGGCGTTTCGGTCTGCATCTATCTCTCTCAGTCGGTGTGGCAACCTGAGGATTCCTCTCCAGTGCTGACATGGATCTTGGGGTACCTCTGGAGTCTCCCCAGGGGAGTCAGTCCTCGTCTCGATGGGGGGATGCACGTGCGCTTTCCTCCCGAGCTGTAGCAGCAGAGTCGCGCTTGCCTTCCCGTGGATCAAGGGATCTGTGGCTTTCCCCCGAGGCTTTCCCTACAGGGCTGTCCCACGTGTCACCGTGGTGTGAGTCGATCCTCGGCTTGAAAGTAGAGGCAGTGCAATGAAAACAGGTTTCCCTGGAATGGACTGAGACATCTGGGGGACTCTGGAATGGTGGCACGACTCTGGAGTTCCTCTCGCCTTTTCCTGTGGAGAGCGCCTCCTCTTGAGATGCGACGGGAACGCCGGGAATTCTTTCCCCACCACGCAGGGAAAGGATCCCTCCTCTCGAGCTAGGAGTCGGAAACGGGGCTCCTCTGGATGTGGGCGGGACTCTCGTGCTTCCTCTCGAGTGGAGACGGGTATGTCGGGGAACTTCATGAGTTGCAGCAAGGGTGTGAAGGACCCTTTGGAAGTTCCAGATTTTAGGTGTGATTAGCCTAGAGACGCCTGAGCGGAAATGGGCCTCATCTCGCCTAGAGGGGAGAACCTCCTGTATTTTCTCGAGTTGCGGCAGGTGCTCTCGACTTACGACGGGACATCCGGGACCCGCTCTGGTGGCCTCAGGAAAGGCCAGTCCCCATGCGAGTTGCTCGGGGCCTCCCGGGATTCCGCACCCGTCGATGCCGGGGCATAAGACCTTGTGCGGAGTCGGTGCTGGAACCTGAGGATTCCTCTCCCGTGCCGACATGGATCCTGGGGTACTTCTGGAGTCTCCCCAGGGGAGTCAGTCCTCGTCGCGAGTGGGGGCATGCACGTGCGCTTTCCTCCCGAGCTATAGCAGAAGTGTCACGCTTCCCTTCGCATGGAACAAGTTATCTGTGGCTTTCGCTTGAGGGTTTCCCACGAGGCTTTCCCACGAGGCTTTCCCACGAGGCTTTCCCACGAGGCTTTCCCACGAGCGTTTCCCACAGGGCTGTCCCACGTGCCACAGTGGTGTAAGTCGATCCTCGGCTTGAAAGTCGAGGCAGTGCAGGGAAAACAGGTTTCCCTGGAATGGACTGAGACATCTGGGGTACTCTGGGAATGGTGGCACGATCCTGGAGTTCCTCTCGCCTTTCCTGTGGAGAGCGCCTTCTCCTGAGATGCGACGGGAACGCGGGAAATTCTTTCCCCACCACGCAGGGAAAGGATCCCTCCTCTCGAGCTAGGAGGCGGAAACGGGTCTCCTCTGGATATTGGCGGAACTCTCGTGCTTCCTCTCGAGTGGAGACGGGTATGTCGGGGAACTTCTTGAGTTGCAGCAAGGGTGTGAAGGACCCTTTGGAAGTTCCAGAGGTTAGGTGTGATTAGCCACGAGACGCCTCAGCACAAATGGGCCCAATCTCGCCTGGAGGGGAGAACCTCCTCGATTTTCTTGAGTTGCGGAGGGGTTCTCGACTTTCGACGGGGACCTCAGGGACCCGCTCTGATGGCCTCAGGAAAGGCCAGTCCCCATGCAAGTTGCTCGGGGGCCTCTCGGGATTCCTCTCCCGTCGATGCCGGGGCCTAAGATCTTGTGTGGAGTCGGTGCCGGAACCTGAGCATTCCTCTCCAGTGCTGAGATGGATCTTGGGGTAGTTCTGGAGTCACCCAGGGGAGTCAGTCCTCGTCTCGAGTGGGGGCATGCACGTGCGCTTTCCTTCCGAGCTGTAGCAACAGTGTCGCGCTTCCCTTCGCGTGGATCAAGGGATCTGTGGCGTTCCCTCGAGGCTTACCCTAGAGGCTTTCCACAAGGCTTTCCCTACAGGGCTGTCCCACGTGCCACCGTTGTGTGAGTTGATCCTCGGCTTGAAAGTCAGGGCAGTGCAGGGAAAACAGGTTTCCCTGGAATGGACTGAGACATCTGGGGGACTCTGGGAATGGTGGCAGGACCCTGGAGTTCTTCTTGCCTTTCCTGTGGAGATCGCCTCCTCTTGAGATGCGACGGGAACGCCGGGAATTCTTTCCAAACCACGCAGGGAAAGGATCCCTCCTCTCGAGCTAGGAGGCGGAATCGGGGCTCCTCTGGATATGGGCGGGACTCTCGTGCTTCCTCTCGAGCGGAGACGGGTATATCGGGGAACTTCTTGAGTTGCAGCAAGGGTGTGAAGGACCCTTTGGAAGTTCCACAGGTTAGTTGTGATTAGCCTCGGACGCCTCAGTGGAAATGGGCCTCATCTCGCATGGACGGCAGATCTCCTGGATTTTCTCGAGTTTTGGAAGTGCTCTCGACTTACGATGGGGGGACCCGCTCTGGTGGCCTCAGGAAAGGTCAGTCCCCATGCGAGTTGCTCGGGGCCTCTCGGGATTCCTCTCCCTTCGATGCCGGGGACTAACACCTTGTGTGGAGTCAGTACCGGAACCTGAGGATTCCTCTCCAGTGCTGTCATGGATCTTGGGGTACTTCTGGAGTCTCCCCAGGTGAGTCAGTCCACGTCTCGAGTGGGGGCATACAGGTGCGCTTTCCTCCTGAGCTGTAGCAGCAGTGTCACTCTTCCCTTCGCGTGGATCAAATGATCTGTGGCTTTCCCTCGAGGCTTTCCCACAGGGCTGTCCGACGTGCCACCGTGTTGTGAGTCGATCCTCGGCTTGAAATTCGAGGCAGTGCAGGGAAAACAGGTTTCCCTGGAATGGACTGAGTCATCTGGGGGACTCTGGGAATGGTGGCACGACCCTGGAGTTCCTCTCGCCTTTCCTGTGGAGAGCGCATCCTCTTGAGATGCGACGGGAATGCCGGGAATTCTTTCCCGACCACGCAGGGAAAGGATCCCTCCTATCGAGGTATGAGGCGGAAACGGGGTTCCTCTGGATGTGGGCGGGACTCTCGTGCTTCCTTTCCAGTGGAGACGGGTATGTCGGGAAACTTCTTGAGTTGCAGCAAGGGTGTGAAGGACCCTTTGGAAGTTCTAGAGGCTCGGTGTTATTAGCCTCGAGACGCCTCAACAGAAATGGGCCTCATCTCGCCTGGAGGGGGAACCTCCTGGATTTTCTCGAGATGCGGCAGGTGCTCTCGACTTAAGACGGGGACCTCAGGGACGCATTCTGGTGGCCTCAGGAAAGGCCATTCCCCATGCGAGTTTCTCCGGGGCATCACGGGATTCCTGTCCAGTCGATGCCGGGGCCTAGGACCTTGTGTAGTCGGTGCCTGCTCCTGAGGCTTCCTCTCCAGTACTGACATGAACCTTGGGATACTTCTGGAGTCTCCCCAGGGGAGTCGGTCCTTGTCTCGAGTGGGGGCTTGCACGTGCGCTTTCCTCCCGAGCTGCAGCATCAGTGTCACGCTTCCATTCGCGTGGATCAAGAGATCAGTGGCTTTCCTTCAAGGCTTTCCCACGAGGCTTTCCCATGAGGCTTTCCCACATGGCTGTCCCACGTGCCACCGTGGTGTGAGTCGATCCTCGGCTTGAAAGTCGAGGCAGTGCAGGGAAAACAGGTTTCCCTGGAATGGACTGAGACATCTGGGGGACTAGGGGAATGGTGGCACGACCCTGGAGTTCCTCTCGCCTTTCCTGTGGAGAGCGCCTGCTCATGAGTTGCGACGGGAACGCCGGGAATTCTTTCCCGAACACGCAGTTAAAGGATCCCTTCTCTCGAGCTAGGAGGCGGAAACGGGGCTCCTCTGGATGAGGGCGGGTCTCTCGTGCTTGCTGTCGAGTGGAGACGGGTATGTCGGGGAATTTCTTGAGTTGCAGCAAGGGTGTGAAGGACCCTTTGGAAGTTCCAGAGGTTAGGTGTGATTAGCCTCGAGACGCCTCAGCGGTAATGGGCCTCATCTCGTCTGGAGGGGAGAACCTCCTGGATTTTCTCGAGTTGCAGCAGGTGCTCTCGACTTACGACGGGGACCTCAGGGACCCGCTGTGCTGGCCTCAGGGAACGGCCAGGGCCCATGCGAGTAGCTCGGGGGCCTCTCAGGATTCCTCTCCCGTCGATGCCGGGGCCTAAGACCTTGTGTGGAGTCGGTGCCGGAACCTGAGGATTCCTCTCCAGTGCTGACATGGATCTTGAGGTACTTCTGGAGTCTTCCCAGGGGAGTCAGTCCTCGTCTCGAGTGGGGCATGCACGGGCGCTTTCCTCTCCAACTGTAGCAGCAGTGTCACACTTCCCTTCGCGTGGATCAAGGGATCTGTGGCTTTCCCTCGAGGCTTTCCCACGAGGCTTTTCACGAGGCTTTCCCACAGGGTTGTCCCACGTGACACCGTGGTGTGAGTCGATCCTCATCTTGAAGGTCGAGGCAGTGCAGGAGAAACAGGTTGCCCAGGAATGGACTGAGACATCTGGGGGACTCTGGGAATGGTGGCACGACCCTGGAGTTCCTCTCGCCTTTCTTGTGGAGAGCGCCTCCTCTTGAGATGCGACGGTAACGCCGGGAATTCTTTCCAGACCACGCAGTGAAAGGATCCCACCTCTCGAGCTAGGAGGCGGAAACGGGGCTCCTCTGGATGTGGGCGGGACTCGCGTGCTTCCTCTCGAGTGGAGACGGGTATGCAGGGGAACTTCTTGGGTTGCAGCAAGGGTGTGAACGACCCTTTGGATGTTCCAGAGGTTAGCTCTGATTAGCCTCGAGACGCCTCAGCACGAATGGGCCTCATCTCCCCTGCAGGGGAGAACCTCCTGGATTTTCTCGCGTTGCGGCATGTGCTCTTGACTTACGACGTGGACCTCATGGACTCGCTCTGGTGGCCTCAGGAAAGGCCAGTCCCCATGCGAGTTGCTCGGGGGCATCTCGGGATTCCTCTCCTGTAGATGCTGTGGATTAAGAGCTTGTGTGGATTCGGTGCCGGAACCTGAGGATTACTCTCCAGTGCTGACATGGAACTTGGGGTACTTCTGGAGTCTCCCCAGGGGAGTCAGTCCTCGTCTCGAGTGGGGGCATGCACGTGCTCTTTCCTCCCGAGCTGTAACAGCAGTGTCACGCTTTCCTTGGCGTGGATCAAGGGATCTGTGGCTTTCCCACGAGGCTTTCCCACAAGGCTTTCCCACGAGGCTTTCCCACAAGTCTTTCCAACGAGTTCAGGGTCGTGACACCATTCCCAGAGTCCCCCAGATGTCTCAGTCCATTCCAGGGAAACCTGTTTTCCCTGCACTGCCTCGACTTTCAAGCCCAGGGTCGACTTTCACCACGGTGGCACGTGGGACAGCCCTGTGGGAAAGCCTCGTGGGAAAGTCTCATGGGAAAGCCTCGAGGGAAAGCCACAGATCCCTTGAACCAGGCGAAGGGAAGAGTGACACTGCTGCTACAGCTCGGGAGGAAAGCACACGTGCATGCCCCCACTCGAGACGAGGACTGACTCCCGTGGGGAGACTCCAGAAGTACCCCAAGATCCATATCAGCACTGGAGAGGAATCCTCTGGTTCTGGCACCGACTCCAAACAAGGTCTTAGGACCCGGCATCGACGGGAGAGGAATCCTGAGAGGCCACCGTGCAACTCGCATGGGTACTGGCATTTCCTCAGGCCAACAGAGCGGTTCCCTGAGGTCCCCGTCATAGGTCGAGAGCACCTGCGGCAACTTGAGAAAATCCAGGTGGTTGTCCCTTCCAGGAGAGATGGGCCGATTTCCGCTGGGGCGTCTCGAGGCTAATCACACTTAAGCTCTGGAATTTCCAAAGAGTCCTTCACACCCTTGCTGCAACTCAAGAAGTTCCCCCACATACCCGTCTCCACTCGAGAGGAGGCACGAGAGTCCCGCCCACATCCAGAGGAGCCCCGTTTCCGTCTCATAGCTCGAGAGGAGGGATCCTTTCCCAGCGTGAATAACGAAAGAATTCTCGGGAGTCACTCTCCACAGGAAAGGCGAGAGGAACTCCCTGTCATGCCACCATTCCCAGAGTCCCCCAGATGTCTCAGTCAATTCCAGGAAATCCTGTTTTCCCTGCACTGCCTCGACTTTCAAGCCGAGGATCAACTCACACCATGGTGGTACGTGGGACAGCCCTGTGGGAAAGCCTCGAGGGATAGCCTCGTGGGAAAGCCTCGTGGGAAAGCCTCCTGGGAAAGCCTCAATGGAAAGCCACAGATCCCTTGATCCACGCGAAGGGAAGTGCCAAACAGCTGCCACAGCTATGGAGGAAAGCGCACGTGCATACCCCTCTCGAGACGAGGACTGACTCCCCTGGGGAGACTCCAGAATGTACCCCAAGATCCATGTCCAGCACTGGAGAGGAATCCTCAGGTTCCGGCACCGACTCCACACAAGGTCTTAGGCCCCTGGCATCGACGGGAGAGGAATCCGGAGAGGCCCCCGAGCAACTCGCATGGGGTACTGGCCTTTCCTGAGGCCACCAGAGCGGGTCCCTGAGGTCCCCGTCGATAAGTCGAGAGCACCTGCCGCAACTCGAGTAAAATCCAGGAGGTTCTCCCCTCCAGGCGACATGAGGCCCATTTCCACTGAGGCGTCTCGAGGCTAATCACATCTAACATCTGGAACATTCCAAAGGGTCTTTCACACCCTTGCTGTCAACTCAAGAAGTTCCCCGACATACCCGTCTCCACTCGAGAGGAAGCACGAGAGTTCTGCCCGACATCCAGAGGAGCCCCGTTTCCGCCTCCTAGCTCGAGAGGAGGGATCCATTCCCTGCGTGGTTCGGGAAAGAATTCCCGGCGTTCCCGTCGCAACTCAAGAGGAGGCCCTCTCCACAGGAAAGGCGAGAGGAACTCCAGGATCGTGACACCATTTCCAGAGTCCCCCAGATGTCTCAGTCCATTCCAGGGAAACCTGTTTTCCCTGCACTGCCTCGACTTTCAAGCCGAGGATCGACTCACACCACGGTGGCACGTGGGACAGCCCTGTTGGAAAGCCTCGTGGGAAAGCCTCCTGGGAATGCCTCCTGGGAAAGCCTCGATGGAAAGCCACAGATCCCTTGATCCACGCGAATGGAAGCGCCACACTGCTGCCACAACTCGGGAGGAAAGCGCACGTGCATGCCCCCACTCGAGATGAGGACTGACTGCCCGGGGAGACTCCAGAAGTACCCCAAGATCCATGTCAGCACTGGAGAGGAATCCTCAGGTTCCAGCACCGAATCCACACAAGGTCTTAGGCGCCGGCATCGAAGGGAGAGGAATCCCGAGAGGCCCACAAGCAACTCGCATGGGGTCTGGCCTTTCCTGAGGCCACCAGAACGGGTCCCTGAGGTCCCCGTTGTAAGTTGAGAGCACCTGCCGCAACTCGAAAAAATCCTGGAGGTTATCCCCTCCAGGCGAGATCAGGCCCTATTTCTGCTGAGGCGTCTCGAGGCTAATCACATCTAACATCTGGCAACTTCCAAAGGGTCCTTCACACCCTTGCTGCAATTCAAGAAATTCCCCGAAATACCCGTCTCCACTCGAGAGGAAGCACGAGAGTCCCGCCCACATCCAGAGAATCCCCGTTTCCGCCCTCCTAGCTCGAGTGGAGGGATCCTTTCCCTGCGTGTTCGGGAAAGAATTCCCGGCGTTCCCATCGCATCTCAAGAGGAGGCGCTCTCCACAGGAAAGGCGAGAGGAAATCCAGGGTCGTTCCACCATTCCCAGAGTCTCCCAGATGTCTCAGTCCATTCCAGGGAAACCTGTTTTCCCTGCATTGCCTCGACTTTCAAGCCGAGGATCGACTCACACCACGGTGGCACGTGGGACAGCCCTGCGGGACAGCCCTGTGGGAAAGCCTCGTGGGAAAGCCACAGATCACTTGATCCACGCGTAGGGAAGCGTGACCACGCTGCTACACCTCGGGAGAAAAGCGCACGTGCATTCCCCCTCTCGAGACGAGGACTGACTCCCCTGGGGAGACTCCAGAAGTACCCAAAGATCCATGTCAGCACTGGAGAGGTATCCTCAGGTTCGGCACCGAATCCACACAAGATCTTAGGCCACGGCATCGACTGGGAGAGGAATCCTGAGAGGCCCCCGAGCAACTCTGCATGGGGACTGGCCTTCCTGAGGCCACCAGAGCGGGATCCCTGAGGTCCCCGTCGTAAGTCGAGAGCACCTGCCGCAACTCGAGAAAATCCAGGAGGTTCTCCCCTTCCAGGCGAGATGAGGCCCATTTTTGCCTGAGGCTGTCTCCAGGCAAATCACACCTAACCTCTGGAAATTCCAAAGGGTCCTTCACACCCTTGCTGGCAACTCAAGAAGTTCCCCGACATACCCGTCTCCACTCGAGAGGAAGCACGAGAGTTCCGCCCACATAAAGAGGAGCTCCGTTTCCACCACCTAGCTCGAGAGGATGGATCCATTCCCTGCGTGGTTGGGAAAGAATTCCCGGAGTTCCCGTCCCATCTCAAGAGGAGGAGATCTCCACAGGAAAGGCGAGAGGAACTCCAGGGTCTTGCCACCATTCCCAGAGTCCCCCAGATGTCTCAGTCCATTCCAGGGAAACCTGTTTTCCCTGCACTGCTTCGTCTTTCAAGCCGAGGATCGACTCACACCATGGTGGCACGTGGGACAGCCCTGTGGGAAAGCCTCGTGGGAAAGCCTCGTGAGGAAGCCTCGAGGGAAAGCCACAGATCCCTTGATCTACGCGAAGGGAAACGGACACTGCTGCTACAGCTCGGGAGGAAAGCACACGTGCATTCCCCCACTCGAGAGGAGGAACTGACTCTCCTGGGGAGTATCCAGAAGTACCCCAAGATTCATGTCAGCACTGGACAGGAATCCACAGGTTCCGGCACTGGCTCCACACAAGGTCTTAGGCCCCAGGTTCGACGGGAGAGGAATCCCGAGGGACCCCGAGCAACTCTCTTGGGGACTGGCCTTTCCTGAGGACACCAGAGTGGGTCCCTGAGGTCCCCGTCGTACTTCGAGAGCACCTGCCGCACCTTGAGAAAATCCAGGAGGTTCTCCCCTCCAGGCGACATGAGGCCCATTTCCGCTGAGACGTCTCCAGGCTAATGATACCTAACCTCTGGAACTACCAAAGGGTCCTTCACACCCTTACTGCAACTCAAGAAGTTCCAGGACATACCCGTCTCCACTCGAGAGGAAGCACGAGCGTCCCGCCAACATCTAGAGGAGTCCCGTTTCCGCCTCCTAGCTCGAGAGGAGGGATCCTTTCCCTGCGTGGTCGGGGAAGATTTCCTGGCGTTTCCGTCGCATCTCAAGAGGAGGCGCTCTCTACAGGAAAGGCGAGCGGAAATCCAGGGTCGTGCCACATTCCCAGAGTCCCCCAGATGTCTCAGTCCATTCCAGGGAAAACTGTTTTCCCTGCACTGCGTCGACTTTCAAGACGAGGATCGACTCACACCACGGTGGCACGTGGGACAGCCCTGTGGGAAAGCCTCGTGGGAAAGCCTCGTGAGAAAGCCTCGAGGGAAAGCCACAGATCCCTTGATCCACGCGAAGGGAAGCGCGACACTGCTGCTACAGCTCGGAAGGAAAGCGCACGTGCATGCCCCCACTCGAGACGAGGACGGACTCCCCTGGGGAGACTCCAGAAGTACCCCAAGATCCATGTCACCACTGGTGAGGAATCCTCAGGTTCCGGGACTGACTCCACACAAGGTCTTAGGCCCCAGCATCGAAGGGAGAGGAATCCCGAGAGGCCCCCGAGCAACTCGCATGGGAACTGGCCTTTCCTGAGGCCACCAGAGCGGGTCCCTGAGGTCCCCGTAGTAAGTTGAGAGCACCTGCTGCAACTCGAGAAAATCCAGGAGCTTCTCCCCTCCAGGCGAGATGAGGCCCATTTCCGCTGAGGGGTCTCCAGGCTAATCACACCTAACCTCTGGAACTCCCAACGGGTCCTTCACACCCTTGTGCAACTCAAGAAGTTCCCCAACATACCCGTCTCCACTCGAGAGGAAGCACGCGAGTCCCGCCCACATCCAGAGGAGCCCCGTTTCAGCCTTCTAGCTCGAGAGGAGGGATCCATTCCCTGCGTGGTCGGGAAAAAATTCCCGGCGTTCCCGTCGCATCTCAAGAGGAGGCGCTCTCCACAGGAAAGGCGAGAGGAACTCCAGGGTCGTGTCACCATTCCCAGAGTCCCCCAGATGTCTCAGTCCATTCTAGGGAAACCAGTTTTCCCTGCACTGCCTCGACTTTCAAGACGAGGATCGACTCACACCACGGTGGCACGTGGGACAGCCCTTTGGGAAAGCCTCGTGGGAAACCCTCGTGTAAAAGCCTCAAGCGAAAGCCACAGATCCCTTGATCCAGGCGGTGGGAAGCGTGGCACTGCTGCTACAGCACGTGAGTAAAGCGCACATGCATGCCCCCACTTGAGACGAGGACTGACTCCCCTGGGTAGACTCCAGAAGTACCCCAATATCCATGTCAGCACTGGAGAGGAATCCTCAGGTTCCGGCACCCACTCCACACAAGATCTTAGGCCCCGGCATCGACCGGAGAGCAATCCCGAGAGGCCCCCAAGCAACTTACATGGGGACTGGCCTTTCCTGAGGCCACCAGAGCGGGTCCCTGAGGTCCCCGTCGTAAGTCGAGAGCACCTGCCGCAACTCGAGAAAATCCAGAAGGTTCTCCCCTCCAGGCGACATGAGGCCCATTTCCGCTGAGGCGTCTCGAGCCTAATGACACCTAAACTCTGGAACTTCGAAAGGGTCCTTCACACCCTTGCTGCAACTCAAGAAGTTCCCCGACATACCCGTCTCCACTCGAGAGGAAGCACGAGAGTCCCGCCCACATCCAGAGGAGCCCCTTTTCCGCCTCTTAGCTCGAGAGGAGGGATCCTTTCCTGGCGTGGTCGGGAAAGAATTCCCGGCGTTTCCGTCGCATCTCAAGAGGAGGCGCTCTCCACAGAAAAGGCGAGAGGAACTCCAGGGTCGTGCCACCATTCCCAGAATCCCCCAGATGTCTCAGTCCATTCCAGGGAAACCTGTTTTCCCTGCACTGCCTCCACTTTCAAGCCGAGGATCGACTCACACCACGGTGGCACGTGGGACAGCCCTGTGGAAAGCTTCGTTGGAAAGCCCCGTGGGAAAGCCTCATGGGAAAGCCCCGAGGGAAAGCCACAGATCCCTTGATCCAAGCGAAGGGAAGCGTGACACTGCTACTAGAGCTCGAGAGGAAAGCGCAGCTGCAGGCCCCCACTCGAGACGAGGACTGACTCCCCTGGGGAGACTCAGAAGTACCCCAAAATCCATGTCAGCACTGGAGAGGAATTCTCAGGTTCCGGCACCGACGCCACACAAGGTCTTAAGCCAGCGTGACACTGCTGCTACAGCTCGAGAGGAAAGCTCACGTGCAGGCCCCCACTCGAGACGAGGACTGACTCCCCTGGGGAGACTCAGAAGTACCCCAAGATCCATGTCAGCACTGGAGCGGAATGCTCAGGTTCCGGCACCGACTCCACACAAGGTCTTAGGCCCCGACTTCGACGGGAGAGGAATCCCGAGAGGCCCCCGAGCAAGTCGCATGGGGACTGGCCTTTCCAGAGGCCACCAGAGCGGGTACCTGAGGTCCCCGTCGTAAGTCGAAAGCACCTGCCACAACTCGAGATAATCCAGGAGGTTCTCCCCTCCAGGCGAGATGAGGCCCATTTCCGCTGAGGCATCTCGAGGCTAATCACATCTGACATCTGGAATTTCCAAAGGGTCCTTCACACCATTGCTGCAACTCAAGAAGTTCCCCGACATACCCGTCTGCACTCGAGAGGAAGCACGAGAGTCCCGCCCACATCCATAGGAGCCACGTTTCCGCCTCCTAGCTTGAGAGGAGGGATCCTTTCCCTGCGTCGTGGGGAAAGAATTCCCCGAGTTCCCGTCGCATCTCAAGAGGAGGCGCTCTCCACAGGAAAGGCGAGAGGCACTCCAGGGTCGTTCCACCATTCCCAGATTCCCCCAGATGTCTCAGTCCATTCCAGGGAAACCTGTTTTCCCTGCACTGCCTCGACTTTCAAGCCGAGGATCGACTCACACCACGGTGGCACGTGGGACAGCCCTGTGGGAAAGCCTCGTGGGAAAGCCTCGTGGGAAAGCCTCGTGGGAAAGCCACAGATCCCTTGATCCACGCGAATGGAAGCGCGACACTGCAGCTACAGCTCGGGAGGAAAGCACACCTGCATGCCCCCACTCGAAATGAGGACCGACTCCCTAGGGTAGACTCCAGAAGTACCCCAAGATCCATGTCAGCACTTGAGAGGAATCCTCAGGTTCCGGCACTGACTCCGCACAAGATCTTAGGACCCGGCAACGAAGGGAGAGGAATCCTGAGAGGCCTGCGTGCAATTCGAATGGGGACTTGCCTTTCCTGAGGCCACCAGAGCAGGTCCCTGAGGTCCCCGTCGTAAGTCAAGAACACCTGCCGCAACTCGAGAAAATCCAGGAAGTTCTCCCCTCCAGGCGAGATGAGGCCCATTTCCGCTGAGGCGTCTCGAGGCTAATCACACCTAACCTCTGGAACTTCCAAAGGGTCCTTCACACCCTTGCTGCAACTCAAGAAATTCCCCGACATACCCGTGTCCACTCGAGAGGAAGCACGAGATTCCCGCCCTCACCCAGAGGAGAACCGTTTCTGCCTCCTAGCTCGAGAGGAGGGATCCTTTCCCTGCGTGGTCGGGAAAGAATTCCCGGCTTTCCCGTCGCATCTCAAGAGGAGGCGCTCTCCATAGGAAAGGCGAGAGGAACTCCAGGGTCGTGCCACCATTCCCAGAGTCCCCCAGATATCTCAGTCCATTCCAGGGAAACCTGCTTTCCCTGCACTGCCTCGACTTTCAAGCCGAGGATCGACTCACACCACGGTGGCACGTGGGACAGCCCTGTGGGAAAGCCTCGTGGGAAAGCCTCGAGGGAAAGGCACAGATCCCTTGATCCAACAGAAGGGAAGCATGACACTGCTGCTACAGTTCGGGAGGAAAGCGCACGTGCAAGCCCCCACTCGAGACGAGGACTGACTCCCCTGGGGAGACTCCAGAACTACCCCGAGGTCCATGTCAGCACTGGAGAGAAATCCTCAGGTTACGGCACCGACTCCACACAAGATCTTAGGCGCCTGCATCTACGGGAGGGGAATCCCGAGAGGCCCCCGAGCAACTCGCATGGGTACTGGCCTTTCCTGAGGCCAGCAGAGCGGGTCCCTGAGGTCCCCGTCGTAAGTCGAGAGCACCTGCCGCAACTCGAGAAAATCCAGGAGGTTCTCCACTCCAGGCGAGATGAGGCCCATTTCCGCTGAGGCGTATCGAGGCTAATCACATCTAACATCTGGAACTTCCAAAGGGTCCTTCACACCCTTGCTGCAACTCAAGAAGTTCCCCGACATACCCGTCTCTACTCGAGAGGAAGCACGAGAGTCCCGCCCACATCCAGAGGAGACCCGTTTCCGCATCCTTGCTCGAGAGGAGGGATCCTTTCCCTGCATGGTGGGGAAAGAATTCCCGGCGTTCCCGTCGCATCTCAAGAGGAGGCGCTCACCACAGGAAAGGCGAGAGGAACTCCAGGGTCGTGCCACCATTCCCAGATACCCCCATATGTCTCAGTCCATTCCAGGGAAACCTGTTTTCCCTGCACTGCCTCGACTTTCAAGCCGAGGATCGACTCAACCACGGTGGCATGTGGGACAGCCGAGTGGGAAAGCCTCGTGGGAAAGCCTCGTCGGAAAGCCTGGAGGGAAAGCCACAGATCCCT
Organism: Capra hircus; assembly: GCF_001704415.2. Classification (NCBI taxonomy): domain Eukaryota; kingdom Metazoa; phylum Chordata; class Mammalia; order Artiodactyla; family Bovidae; genus Capra; species Capra hircus. Next base: position 1,931 of record NW_017213037.1, on the reverse strand, counting down.
TGATCCACGCGAAGGGAAGCGTGACACTGCTGCTACAGCTCGGGAGGAAAGCGCACGTGCATAGCCCCCACTCGAGACGAGGACTGACTCCCCTGGGGAGACTCCAGAAGTACCCCAGGATCCATGTCAGCACTGGAGAGGCAAAGCTCAGGTTCCGGCACCGACTCCACCAAGGTCTTAGGCCCCGGCATCGACGGAAGAGGAATCCTGAGAGGACCCCGAGCAACTCGCATGGGGACTGGCCTTTCCTGTGGCTACCAGAGCGGGTCCCTGATGTCCCCGTCGTAAGTCGAGAGCACCTACCGCAACTCGAGAAAATCCAGGAGGTTCTCCCCTCCAGGCGAGATGAGGGCCCATTTCCCCTGAGGCGTATCGAGACTAATCACACCTAACCTCTGGAACTTCCAAAGGGTCCTTCACACCCTTGCTGCAACTCAAGAAGTTCCCCGACATACCCGTCTCCACTTGAGAGGAAGCACGAGAGTCCCGCCCACATTCCAGAGGAGCCCCGTTTCCGCTTCCTTGCTCTAGAGGAGGGAACCCTTTCCCTGCAGTGGCCGGGAAAGAATTCCCGGCGTTCCCGTCGCATCTCAAGAGGCAGGTCGCTCTCCACAGGAATCGCGAGAGGAACTCCAGGGTCGGTGCCACCATTCCCAGAGTCCCCCAGATGTCTCAGTCCATTCCAGGGAAACCTGTTTTCCCTGCACTGCCATCGACTTTCAAGCCGAGGATCGAGCTCACACCACGGTGGCACGTGGGACAGCCATGTGGGAAATCCTCGTGGGAAAGCCTCGTGGGAAAGCCTCGAGGGAAAGCCACAGATCCCTTGATCCGCGCGAAGGGAAGCATGACAATGCTGCTACAGCTCGGGAGGAAAGCGCACGTGCATGCCCCCACTCGAGACGAGGACTGACTCCCCTGGGGAGACTCCAGAAGTACCCCAAGATCCATGTCAGCACTGGAGAGGAATCCTCAGGTTCCGGCACCGACTCCGCACAAGGTCTTAGGCCCCGGCATCGACGGGAGAGGAATCCCGAGAGGCCCCCGAGCAACTCGCATGGGGACTGGCCTTTCCTGAGGCCACCAGAGCGGGTCCCTGAGGTCCCCGTCGTAAGTCGAGAGCACCTGCCGCAACTCGAGAAAATCCAGGAGGTTCTCCCCTGCCAGGCGAGATGAGGCCCATTTCCGCTGAGGCGTCTCGAGGCAAATCACTCCTAACCTCTGGAACTTCCAACTGGTACCTTCACACCCTTGCTGCAACTCAAGAAGTTCCCCGACATACCCGTCTCCACTCGAGAGGAAGCACGAGAGTCCCGCCCACATCCAGAGGAGCCCCGTTTCCGCCTCCTAGCTCGAGAGGAGGGATCCTTTCCTTGCGTTGTCGGGAAAGAATTCCCGGCATTCCCGTCGCATCTCAAGAGGAGGCGCTCTCCACAGGAAAGGCGAGAGGAACTTCAGGGTCGTGCCACCATTCCAGAGTCCCCAGATGTCTCAGCCCATTCCAGGGAAACCTGTTCTCCCTGCACTGCCTCGACTTTCAAGCCGAGGATCGACTCACACCACGGTGGCACGTAGGAGAGCCCTGTGGGAAAGCCTCGTGGGAAAGCCTCGTGGGAAAGCCTCGTAGGGAAGCCTCGAGGGAAAGCCACAAATCCCTTGATCCACACGAAGGGAAGTGTGAAACTGCTGCGAGAGCTCGGGAGGAAATCGCATCTGCAGGCCCCCACTCGACACGAGGACTGACGCCCCTGGGAGACTCCAGAAGTACCACAAGATCCATGTCGGGACTGGAGAGGAATCCTCAGGTTCCGGCACTGGAGAGGAATCCTCAGGTCCGGCACTGGAGGGAATCCTCAGGTTCGGCACTGACTCCACACAAGGTCTTAGGCTCCCAGGCCTCCGCGATCGACGGGAGAAGGAATCTCTGAAGG
>NW_017213036.1:0-16004 GCF_001704415.2 Capra hircus | reverse complement strand
GTAGCAGCAGTGTCATGCTTCCCGTCGCGTGGATCGGATCTGGATTCCTTTTCCTCTAGGCTTTTCCTAGAGGCTTTCCCACGAGGCTTTCCCACAGGGCTGTCCCCGTGCCACCGTGGTGTGAGGCGATCCTCGCATGAAAGTTTAGGCACTCTGTAAAAACAAGATCCTCTGGAATGGACTGAGAAATCTGGGGACGCTTGAAATGGTGGCACGACCATGGAGTTCCTCTCTCCCTTCCTGTGGAGAGCGCCTCCACCTGAGATGCGACGGGAATGCCGGAAGTTCTTTCCCGACCAAGCAGGGAAAGGATCCCTCATCTCTAGCTAGGAGGATGAAACGGGGCTACTCTGGATGTGGGCAGGACCCTCGTGTTTCCTCTCGAGTGGAGATGGGAATGTCGGGGAACTTCTTGAGTTGCAGCAAGGGTGAAGGACCCTTTGGAAGTTCCAGAGATTAGATGTAATTAGCCTCGAGACACCTCATTGGAAATGGGCCTCATCTCGCCTGGAGGGGAGAACCTCCTGGATTTTCTCGAGTTGCGGCAGGTGCTCCCGACTTACGACGGGGACGTCAGGGACCCGCTCTGGTGGCTTCATCAAAGGCCAGTCCCCATGCCAGATGCTGGGGGCTTCTCTTGATAACTCTCCTGTTGATGCCGGGCCGAACAACTTGTGTGGTTCGGGGCCGGAACCTGAGGTTTCCTCTGCAGTGCTGACATGGATATTGGGGCTCTTCTGGAGTCTCCCCTGGAGAGTCAATCCTCCTCTCAAGTGAGGGCACGCACGTGTGCTTTCCTCCCGAGCTGTAGCAGCAGGGTCACGCTTCCCGTCGTGTGGATCAAGGGATCTGTGGCTTTCCCTGGAGGCTTTCCCACGAGGCTTTCTCACAGGGCTTTCCCTCGTGCCACCGTGGTGTGAGTTGATCCTCAGCGTGAAAGTCGAGGCAGTGCAGGGAAAACAGGTTCCTCTGGATTGGACTGATGCTGGGAGCCAGTATGAGGACTCCGTCCGTGATAACGTCATGAGGAAGAAAACTGACATAGGCATGGTGTGTTCAGACTTCAGGGACCCCTCTGGAAGTTCCTACGCACATACCCCAACAAAAATCTGCCGGCTTTTTTGCTCTGCTTTTCCACTCTTCTGACATTTTCTGGAAAAAGTCAATTCAGGGCTTTAGTCTTCAGCATTTGAAAGAGTGTTTCAATCCAAAAACCCCTCTGAATGCTTTCTAGCCTGCCTGCAGGACTCGTACAGCTGGGCATGTGATTGTTTGAGGCCTCCTTTCCCCAGGAGGCACAGGAAGCTTAAAGCATCCTAGGAATGTAGGGGCATCCGAGGAGTCAAAATCTTTATAATAGGACTGATTAAAAGTTTCATTTTTTGGGTCAATGCTTGCTGCTAAATTTTCATATCCTTTATTTTTAGATAGAGTTGGTATATTAAAAAAACAAGTAGTAGACCTGGTATTAGGAACATTAGATCTTTGAGTTAAGTACCTTCTTTGTTATAACCCACTGCACCTTTGTTTTATAGAGATGTAACTTTAATGCTTTAAGGAAATGCAGATTAAAGAAAAACACTTCAGAGGAAACAAAATTAACATTCATTAAGGAAGAGAGCCAAAAAGTGTTTAACAAGCCTCTTGGCCAGAAGATAATGTAAATCACCAGAGACCTTTTGTATACAAAATGATGTACAGAAAGAGTCTGGGGTGCAAACGCTACATAATTTTGTGTTACCCATTGAACTCCATGTTTTATCAAAAGTATAAAAGGCTTTATGAACAATAAAGGATGGGGCCAGTTTCTCGGACCAGTTTCTCGAACTAGTCTCTCGGCCTGGTTTCTTGAGACTCAGGCTCCCCCGTGTCTTTTTCTCTCTTTCTTCTTCTCTCCCTTTCCTTCTCTCTGCTTTTTACTTTAACTTCAGGCTGAATCTCCACCAGGGGCGCGGAGGCTCGCCAGGTCTACTTACTTGCCTGGCTGTTAAGACCTGCACGAAAGGGAGCTTAAGGTGAGGCACCCTTAGATATTCAAGCAGGGGCTGGTGGCCCAACGTAGATGGTGAAAATTCTTTGTCTGGAATTTTATTGGCCTTCCACGTAAACCAAAGATATTCAGCCCTTTTCCTCCAGTTAATCTTCTTACTACACTATAATTTCTTAATCTAATCTTACATTAATAAATAAAAAAGACTTTCCACGACAACGCCGTCCATCCGTCGAATTCCCTGGATCCAGCGGGGCTGGACCCCGGCAGACTGAGATATCTGGGGGACTCTTGGAATGGTGGCATGACCCTGGAGTTCCTCCGCCTTTCCTGTGGAGAGCGCCTCCTCATGAGATGCGACGGGAACACCGGGAATTCTTTCCCGAACATGCAGGGAAAGGATACCTGACCTCGAGGTATGAGGCGGAAACGGGGCTCCTCTGGATGTGGGCGGGATTCTCGTGCTTCCTCTCGAGTGGACTCAGGTATGTCGGGGAACTTCTTGAGTTGCAGCAAGGGTGTGAAGGACCCTTTGGAAGTTCCAGATGTTAGGTATGGTTAGCCTCGAGACGCCTCAGAGGAAAAGGGCCTCATCTCACCTGGAGGGGAGAACCTCCTGGATGTTCTCAAGTTGCGGCAGGTGCTCTCGACTTACGACGGGGACCTCAGGGACCCGCTCTGGTGGCCTCAGGAAAGGCCAGTCCCCAAGCGAGTTGCTCGGGGGACTCTCGGGATTCTTCTCCCGTCGATGCCGGGGCCTAAAACCTTGTGTGGCAGACGGTGCCGGAACCTGAGGATTCCTCTCCAGTGCTGACATGGATCTTGGGGTATTTCTGGAGTCTCCCCAGGGGAGTCAGTCCTCGTCTCGAGTGGGGGCATGCACGTGCGCTTTCCTCCCGAGCTGTAGCAGCAGTGTCACGCTTCCCTTCGCCTGGATCAAGGGATCTGTGCCTTTCCCTTGAGGCTCTTCCCACGAGGCTTTTCCAGAAGGCTTTCTCACAGGGCTGTCCCACGTGCCACCGTGGTGTGAGTCGATCCTCGGCTTGAAAGTCGCGGCAATCGAGGGAAAACAGATTTCCCTGGAATGGACTTAGACATCTGCGGGACTCTGGGAATGGTGGCAAGACCCGGGAGTTCCTCTCGCCTTCCAGTGGAGAGCGCCTCCTCTTGAGATGCGACGGGAATGCCGGGAATTCTTTACCGACCACGCAGGGAAAGGATCCCTCCTCTCGAGCTAGGAGGCGGAAACGGGGCTCCTCTGGATGTGGGCGGGCTCTCGTGCTTACTCTGAAGTAGAGACGGGAATGTCGGGGAACTTCTTGAGTTGCAGCAAGGGTGTGAAGGACCCTTTGGAAGTTCCAGAGGTTAGGTGTGATTAGCCTCGAGACGCCTCAGCGGAAATGGGCCTCATCTCGCCTGGAGGGGACAACCTCCTGGATTGTTTCTAGTTGCGGCAGGTCCTCTCGTCTTACGACGGAGACCTCAGGGACCCGCTCTGGTGGCCTCAGGAAAGGCCAGTCCCCTTGCGAGTTGCTCGGGGCCTCTCGGGATTTCTCTGCCGTCCATGCCGGGGCTTAAGACCTTGTGTGGAGTCGGAGCCGGAACGTGAGGATTACTCTCCAGTGCTGACATGGATCTTGGGGTACCTCCGGAGTCTCCCCAGGGGAGTCAGTCCTCGTCTCAAGTAGGGGCATGCACGTGTGCTTTCCTCCCGAATTGCAGCAGCAGTGTCACGCTTCCCTTCCCGGGGATCAAGGGATCAGTGGCTTTCCCTCGGGGCTTTCCCATGAGGCTTTCACACGAGGCTTTCCCACAGGGCTGTCCCACGTGCCACCGTGGTGTGAGTCGATCCTCGGCTTGAAAGTTGAGGCAGTGCAGGGAAAACAGGTTTCCCTGGAATGGACTGAGATATCTGGGGCACTCTGGGAATGGTGGCACCACCCTGGAGTTCCTCTCGCCTTTCCTGTGGAGAGCGCCTCTTTTTGAGATGCGACGGGAACGCCGGGAATTCTTTCCCGACCACGCAGGGAACGGATCCCTACTCTCGAGCTAGGAGGCGGAAACGGGGCTCCTCTGGATGTGGGCGGGACTCTCGTGCTTCCTCTCGAGTGGAGATGGGTTTATCTGGGAACTTCTTAAGTTGCAGCAGGGGTGTGAAGGACCCTTTGGAAGTTTCAGAGGTTATGTGTGATTAGCCTCGAGACGCCTCAGCGGAAATGGGCCTCATCACGCCTGGAGGTGAGAACCTCCTGGATTTTCTCGAGTTGCGGCAGGTGCTCTCAACTTACAAAGGGCACAATAGGGACCCGCTCTGTTGGCCTTAGGAAAGGCCAGTCCCCATGCGAGTTGCTCGGGGGCCTCTCGGGATTCCTCTCCCGACGATGCCGGGGCCTAAGACCTTGTGTGGAGTCGGTGCTGGAACGTGAGGATTCCTCTCCAGTGCTGACATGGATCTTGGGGTACTTCTGGAGTCTCCCCAGGGGAGTCAGTCCTGGTCTCGAGTTTGGGTATGCACGTGCGCTTTCCTCCGAGCTCTAGCAGCATTGTCACGCTTCCCTTCGCGTGGAACAAGGGATCAGTGGCTTTCCTCGAGGGTTTACCACGACGCTTTCCACGAGGCTTTCCCACAGGGCTTTCCCTCGTGCAACCGTGGTGTGAGTCGATCCTCGGCTTGAAAGTGGAGGCAGTGCCAGGAAAACAGTTTTCCCCTGGAATGGACTGAGACATCTTGGGGACTCTGGCAATGGTGGCACGACCCTGGAGTTCCTCTCGCCTTTCCTGTGGAGAGCGCCTCCTCTTCAGATGCGATGGGAATGCAGGGAATTCTTTCCCGACCACGCACTGAAAGGATCCCTCCTCTCGAGCTATGAGGCAGAGAAGGGGCTCCACTGGATATGGGCGGGATTCTTATGCTTCCTCTGAAGTGGCGACGGGTATGTTGGGGAACTTCTTGAGTTGAAGCAAGGGTGTGAAGGACTCTTTGTAAGTTCGAGAGTTTAGGTGTGATTAGCCTCGAGACGCCTCAGCGGAAATGGGCCTCATCTCACCTGGAGGGGAGAACCTCCTGGATTTTCTCGAGTTGCGGCAGGTGCTCTCGACTTAACGACCTGGACCTCAAGGACCCGCTTTGTTCGCCTGAGGAAAGGCCAGTCCCCATGCGAGTTGCTCGGGGCCTCTCGGGATTCCTCTCCCTTCGATGTCGGGGCCTAAGACCTTGTGTGCAGTCGGTGCCGGAACCTGAGGATTCCTTTCCAGTGCTGACATGGATCTTGGGGTACCTCTGGAGTCTCCCCAGGGGATTCAGGCCTCGTCTCGAGTGGGGGCATGAGTGTGCCCTTTCCTCCCATGCTGTAGCAGCAGTGTCATGCTTCTGCTTGCGTGGACCAAGGGATTGTGACTTTCCCTCGAGTCTTTCCCACGAGGCTCTCCCACAGGGCTGTCCCACGTGTCTCGGTGGTGGGAGTCGATCCTCGGCGTGAAAGCCGAGGCAGTGCAGGGAAAACAGGTTCCTGTGGAATGGACTGAGACATCTGGGGGAGTCTTGGAATGGTGGCACGACCCTGCAGTTCCTCTCCCCTTTCCTTTGGAGAGCGCCTCCTCTTGAGATGCGATGGGAATTCCGGAAATTCTTTCCCGACCATGTAGGGAAAGGATCCCTCATCTCGAGCTACGAGCCGGAAATGGAGCTCCTCTGGATGTGGCCGGGACCCTCGTGTTTCCTCTTGAGTGGATACGGGTATGTTGGGGAACTTCTTGAGTTACAGCATGACTGTGAAAGACCCTTTTGAAGTTCCAGAGTTCACGTGTGATTAGCCTCGAGACACCTCAGTGGAAACGGGCCTCATCTCGCCTGCAGGGGAGAACCTCCTGGATTTTCTCGAGTTGCGTCAGGTGCCCTCGAGTTACGACGGAGACATCAGGGACCCGCTCTGGTGACCTCAGGAAAGGCCAGTCCCCATGCGAGGTGCTAGGGGGCCTCTCAGGATTCCTCTCCCGTCGATGCCGGGGCCTAAGACCTTGTGTGGAGTCGGGACCGGAACCTGAGGATTCCTCTCCAGTGCTGACATGGATCTTGGCGTACTTCTGGAGTCTCCCAAGCTTGCGTCAGTCCTCGGCTCGACTGGGGTCATGCACGTGCGCTTTCCTCCCGAGCGGTAGCAGCAGTGTCGCGCTTCCCATCTCGTGGATCAAGGTATCTGTGGCTTTCCCGAGCTTCCACGAGGCTTTGCCACAGGGCTGTCCCACGTGCCACAGTGGTGTGAGTCGATCCTCGGCTTGAAAGTCGAGTCAGTGCGGGGAAACAGGTTTCCCTGGAATGGACTGAGACATCTGGGGGACTCGGAGAATGGTGGCATGTCCCTGGAGTTCCTCTCGCCTTTCCTGTGGAGAGCGCCTCCTCTTGAGATGCGACGAGAACGCCGGGAATTCTTTCCCGACCTCGAAGGGAAAGGATCCCTCCTCTCGAGCTATGAGGCGGAAACGGGGCTCCTCTGGATGTGGGCGGAACTATCGTGCTTCCTCTTAAGTGCAGACGGGTATGTCGGGGAACTTCTTGATTTGCAGCAAGGGTGTGAAGGACCCTTTGGAAGTTCCAAAGTTTAAGTGTGCTTAGCCTTGAGATGTGTCAGCGGAAATAGGCTTCATTTTGCCTGGAGGGGAGAACATCCTTGATTTTCTCCAGTTGCGGCAGGTGCTCTCGACTTACAATGGGGACCGCAGGGACCCGCTCTGGTGGCCTCAGGAAAGGCCAGTCAAGATCCAAGACAGCTTTGGAGAGGGAGAGACATCACGAGAGGCTCCCGAGCAACTCGCATGGGGACTGGCCTTTCCTGAGGCCACCAAAGCGGGTCCCTGAGGTCCCCGTCGTAAGTCGAGAGCACCTGGCGCAACTCGAGAAAATCCAAGAGGTTCTCCCCTCCAGGCGAGATGAGACCCATTTGCGCTGAGGCATCTCGAGGCTAATCACACCTAACCTCTGGAACTTCCAAAGGGCCCTTCACACCATTGCTGCAACTCAAGAAGTTCCCAAACATACCCGTTTCCACTCGAAAGGAAGCACGAGAGTCCCGCCCACAACCAGAAGAGCCCCGTTTCAGCCTCATAGCTCGAGAGGAGGGATCCTTTCCCTTCGTGGTCGGGAAAGAATTTCCGGCGTTCCCGTCCCATCTCAAGAAGAGGCGCTCTCCACAGGAAAGGCGAGAGGAACTCAGGGTCGTGCCACCATTCCCAGAGCCCCCAGATGTCTCAGTCGATTCCAGGGAAACCTGTTTTCCCCGCAATGCCTCGACTTTCAAGCCGAGGATCGACTCAGAACTCGGTGGCACGAGGGAGAGCCCTGTGAAAAGCCTAGTGGGAAAGCCTCGTGGGAAAGCCTACTGAGAAAGCCACAGATCCCTGGATCCACGCAAAGGGAAGCGTGACACTGCTGCTAAAGCTCGGGAGGAAAGCGCACGTGCACGCCACACTCGCGACGAGGACTGACTCCCCTGGGAGACTCCAGAAGTACCCCAAGATCCATGTCAGAACTGGAGAGGAAGTCCTCAGGTTACGGCACCGACTCCACACAATGTCTCAGGCCCCGGGATAGACGGGAGAGGAATCGGCTAGATGGCCCACGAGCAACTCGCATGGGGACGGGCCTTTCCTGAGGGCACTAGAGCGTGTCCCTGAGGTCCCCGTCGGAAGCCGAGAGCACCTGCGGCAACTCGAGAAAATCCAGGAGGTTCTCCCCTCCAGGCGAGATGAGGCCCATTTCCGCTGAGGAGTCTCGAGGCTTATCACACCTAAACTCTGGAACTTTCAAAGGGTCCTTCACACCTTTGCTGCAACTCAAGAAGTTCCCCGACATACCCGTCTCCACTCGAGAGGAAGCACGAGAGTGCCGCCCTCATCCTTAGGAGCCCCGTTTCCGCCTCCTAGCTCGAGAGGAGGGATCCTTTCCCTGCGTGGTCGGGAAAGAATTCCGGAGTTCCCTTCGCATCTCAAGAAGAGGCGCTCTCCACAGGAAAGGCGAGAGGAACTCCAGGGTCGTGCCACCATTCCCTGAGCCCCCAGATGTCTCAGTCTATTCCAGGGAAACCTGTTTTCCCTGCACTGCCTTGACTTTCAAGCCGACGATCGACCTACACCACGGTGGCACGAGGGACAGCCCTGTTGGAAAGCCTCGAGGTAAAGCCTCATGGGAAAGCCTCGAGGGAAAGACACAGCTCCCTTGATCCTCGCAAAGGGAAGCGTGACACTGCTGCTACAGCTCGGGAGGAAAGCGCACGTGCATGCCCCCACTCGAGACGGAGGACTGACTCCCTTGGGGAGACTGCAGAAGTACCCCAAGATCCATGTCAGCACTGGAGAGGAATCCTCAGGTTCCGGCACCAACTCCACACAAGGTCTTAGGTCCCGGCATCGACGGGAGAGGAATCCCGAGAGGCCCCCGAGCAACTCGCATGGGGACTGGCCTTTCCTGAGGCCACCAGAGCGGGTCCCTGAGGTCCCCGTCGTAAGTCGAGAGCCACCTGCCGCAACTCGAGAAAATCCAGGAGGTTCTCCCCTCCAGGCGAGATGAGGCCCATTTCCGCTGAGGCGGCTCGAGGCTAATCACATCTAACCTCTGGAACTTCGAAAGGGTCCTTCACACCCTTGCTGGCAACTCAAGAAGTTCCCCGACATACCCGTCTCCACTCGAGAGGAAGAACGAGAGTCCCGCCCACATCCAAAGGAGCGCCGATTCCGCCTCCTAGCTCGAGAGGAGGGATCCTTTCCCTGCGTGGTCGGGAATGAATTCCCTGCGTTCGCCTTGCATCCCAAGTGGAGGCGCTCTCCACAGGAGAGGCGAGAGGAACTCCAGGGTCGTGCCACCATTCCCAGATTCCCCCAGATGTCTCAGTCCATTACAGGGACACCTGTTTTCCCTGCTCTGCCTCGACTTTCAAGCCAAGGATCGACTCACAACACGGTGGCACCTGGGACAGCCCTGTGGGAAAGCCACGTGGGAAAGCCGCATGGGAAAGCCTTGAGGGAAAGCCACAGATCCCTTGATCCACGCGAAGGGAAGCGTGACACTGCTGTTACAGCTCGGGAGGAAAGCGCACGTGCATGCCCCCACTCGAGCCGAGGACTGACTCCCCTGGGGAGACTCCAGTAGTACCCCAAGATCCATGTCAGCACTGCAGAGGAATTCTCAGGTTCCGGCACCGACTCCACACAAGGTCTTAGGCCCAGGCATCGACGGGAGAGGAATCCCGAGAGGCCCCCGAGCAACTCGCATGGGCACTGGCCTTTCCTGAGGCCACCAGAACGGGTCCCTGAGGTCCCTGTCGTAAGTCGAGACCACCTGCCACAACTCGTGAAAATCCAGGAGGTTCTCCCCTCCAGGGGAGATGAGGACCATTTCCGCTGAGGCGTCTCGAGGCTAATCACACCTAACCTCTGGAACTTCCAAAGGGTCCTTCACACCCTTTCTGCAACTCAAGAAGTTCCCCGACATACCCGTCTCCACTCGAGAGGAAGCACGAGAGTCCCGCCCACATCCAGAGGAGCCCCGATTCCGCCTGCTAGCTCGAGAGGTGGAATCCTTTCCCTGCGTGATCGGCAAAGAATTCCAAGCGTTCCATCGCATCTGAGGAGGAGGCGCTCTCCACAGGAAAGGCGAGAGGAACTCCAGGGTCGTGCCACCATTCCCAGAGTCCCCCAGATGTCTCAGTCCATTCCAGGGAAACCTGTTTTCCCTGCACTGCCTCGACTTTCAAGCCGACGATCGAACTACACCACGGTGGCACGTGGGACAGCCCTGTGGGAAAGCCTCGTGGGAAAGCCTCATGGGAAAGCCTCGAGGGAAAGCCATAGATCGCTTGATCCACGAGAAGGGAAGCGTGACACTGCTGCTACAGCTCGGGAGGAAAGCGCACGTGCCTACCCCCACTCGAGACGAGGACTAGACTCCCCTGGGGAGACACCAGAAGCCCCCAAGATCCATGTCAGCACTGGAGAGGAATCCTCAGGTTCCGACACCGACTCCACACAAGGTCTTAGGCCCCGGCATTGACGGGAGAGGAAACCCGAGAGGCCCCCGAGCAACTCGCATGGGGACTGGCCTTTCCTGAGGCCACCAGAGCGGGTCCCTGAGGTCCCCATCGTAAGTCGAGAGCACCTGCCGCCACTCGAGAAAAACCAGGAGGTTCTCCCCTCCATTCTAGATGAGGCTCATTTCCGATGTGGCGTCTCGAGGCTAATCACACCTTACTCTGGAACTTCCAAAGGGCCCTTCACACCCTGCTGCAACTCCAGAAGTTCCCTGACATACCCGTCTCCTCTCGAGAGGAAGCACGAGAGTCCTGCCCACATCCAGAGGAGCCCCGATATCACCTCAAAGCTCAAGAGCAGGAATCCTTTCCCTGCGTGTGCGGGAAAGAATTCCCGGCGTTCCCGTCACATCTGAAGTGGAGGCACTCTCCACAGGAAAGGCGAGAGGAACTCCAGGGTCGTGCCACCATTCCCAGATTCCCCCAGATGTCTCAGTCTATTCCAGGGAAAACTGTTTTCCTTGCACTGCCTCGACTTTCAAGCCGAGGATCGACTCACACCACGGTGGCACGTGGGACAGTCCTGTGGGAAAGCCTCGTGGGAAAGCCTCGAGGGAAAGCCACAGATCCCTTGATCTACTCGACGGGAAGCGTGACACTGCTGCTACAGCTCGGGAGGGTATCGAACTGCATGCCCCCACTCGAGACGAGGACTGACTCCCCTGAGGAGACTCCTGAAGTACCCCAAGATCCATGTCAGCACTGGCAGATGAATCCTCAGATATCGGCACCAACTCCACACAAGGTCTTAGGCCCCGACATCGAAGGTAGAGGAATAACGAGAAGCCCCCAAGCATCTCGCATGGGGACCGGCCTTTGCTGAGGCCACCAGAACGGGTCCCTGAGGTCCCTGTCGTAAGTCGAGAGCACCTGCCCCAACTCGAAAAAATCCAGGAGGTTCTCCCCTCCAGGCGAGATGAGGCCCATTTCCACTGAGGCGTCTCGAGGTTAATCACACCTAACCTCTGGAACTTCCAAAGGGTCCTTCACACCCTTGCTGCAACTCAAGAAGTTCCCCGACATAACCGTCTCCACTGGAGAGGAAGCACGAGAGTCCCGCCCACATCCAGAGGAGACCCGTTTACGCCTCTTAGCTCGAGAGGATGGATCCTTTCCCTCCGTGGTTGGGAAAGAATTGCCTGCATTCCCGTCGCATCTCATGAGGAGGCGGTCTCCTCAGGAAAGGCGAGAGGAACTCAAGAGTCGTGCCACCATTCCCAGAGTCCCCCAGATGTCTCAGTCCATTCCAGGGAATACTGTTTTCCCTGCACTGCCTCGATTTCATGCCGAGGATCGACTCACACCACGGTGGCACGTGGGACAGCCCTGTGGGAAAGCCTCCTTTGGAAAGCCTCATGTGATAGCCTCAAGGGAAAGACACTGATCCCTTGATCCACTCGACGGGAAGCGTGACACTGCTGTTACAGCTGGGGAGGGAATCGAACTGCATGCCGCCACTCGAGACGAGGACTGACTCCCCTGGGGAGACACCAGAAGTACCCCAAGATCCATGTCAGCAGTGGAGAGCAATCCTCAGGTTGCGTCACCGACTCCACTCAAAGTCTTAGGCCCCAGCATCGACGGTAGAGGAATTCCGAGCGGCCCCCAAACATCTCGAATGGGGACTGGCCTTTACTCAGGCCACCAGAGCGGGTCCCTGAGGTACCCGTCGTAAGTCGACAGCACCTGCCGCACCTCGAGAAAATCCAGAAGGTTCTCCCCTCCAGGCGAGATGAGGCCCTTTTCTGCTGAGGCGACTCGAGGTTAATCACACCTAACCTCTGGAACTTCCAAAGGGTCCTTCACACCCTTGCTGCAACTCAAGAAGTTCCCCGACATAACCGTCTCCACTGGAGAGGAAGCTCGACAGTCCCGCCCACATCCAGAGGAGCCCCGTTTCTGCCTCATAGCTCGAGAGGATGCATCCTTTCCCTGCGTGGTCCGGAAAGAATTCCCGGAGTTCCCGTCCCATCTAAAGAGGAGGCGCTCTCCACAGGAAAGGCGAGAGGAACTCCAGGGACGTGCCACCATTCCCAGAGTTCCCCAGATGTCTAAGTCCATTCAAGGGAAACCTGTTTTCCCTGCAGTGTCTCGACTTTCAGCAGAGGATCAACTCACACCACGGTGGCACGTGGGACAGCCCTGTGGGAAAGCCTCGAGGGAAAGCCTCGAGGGAAAGCCTCAAGGAAAAGACACAGATCCCTTGATCCACTCGCCGGGAAGCGTGACAATGCTGCTAAACCTCGGGAGGATAGCGCACGAGCATGCCCCCACTCGAGACGAGGACTGACTCCCCTGGGGAGACTTCAGAAGTACCCCAAGATCCATGTCAGCACTGCAGAGGAATGCTCAAGTTCCGGCACCGACTCCACACAAGGTCTAGGCCCTGGCATCGATGGGAGAGGAATCCCCAGAGGCCCCCGAGCAACTCGCATAGGGACTGGCCTTTCCTGAGGCCACCAGAGCGGGTCCCTGAGGTCCCCGTCGAAAGTCGAGAGCACCTGCCGCAACTCGAGAAAATCCAGGCGGTTCTTCCCTCCTGGCAACATGAGGACCATTTCCACTGAGGCGTCTCGAGGCTAATCACACCTATCCTCTGGAACTTCCAAAGGGTCCTTTACACCCTTGCTGCAAATCCAGAATTTCCCCGACATAGCCGTCTCCACTTGAGAGGAAGCACGAGAGTCCCGCCCACATACAGAGGAGCACCGTTTCCGCCTCCTAGCTCGAGAGAAGGGATCCTTTCCCTGAGTGGTCGGGAAAGAATTCCCGGCGTTCCCGTCGCATCTCAAGAGGAGGCGCTCTCCACAGGAAAGTCGAGAGGAAGTCCAGGGTCGTGCCACCATTCCCAGATTCGCCAGATGTCTCAGTCCATTCCAGGGAAACCTGTTTTCCTTGCACTGCGTTGACTTTCAAGCCATCGATCGACTCACACCACGGTGGCACGTGGGATAGCCCTGTGGGAAAGCCTTCGTGGGAAAGCCACAGATCCCTTGATCCAGGCGAAGGGAAGCATGACACTGCTGCCACAGCTCCGGAGGTAAGCGTACGTGCATGCGCCCACTCAAACGAGGACTGACTCCCCTGGGGAGACTCCAGAAGTACCCCAAGATCCATGTCAGCACTGCAGAAGAATCCTCAGGTTCCGGCACCGACTCCACACAAGGTCTTAGGCCCCGGCCTCGATGGTAGAGGAATCCCGAGAGGCCCCCGAGCAACTCGCATGTGGACTGGCCTTTCCTGAGGCCACCAGAGCGGGTCCCTGAGGTCCCCGTCATAAGTCGAGAGCACCTGCCGCAACTCGAGAAAATCCAGGAGGTTCTCCCCTCCAGGCGAGATGAAGCCCATTTCCGCTGAAGCGTCTGGAGGCTAATCACACCTAACCTCTGGAACTTCCAAAGGGTCCTTCACACCCTTGCTGCCACTCAAGAAGTTCCCTGACATACCCGTCTCCTCTCGATAGGAGCACGAGGGTCCCGCCCACATCCAGAGGAGCCCCTTTCCGCCTCGTAGCTCGAGATGTGGGATCCTTTCCCTGCTTCGTCGGGAAAGAATTCCCGGCGTTCCCGTCGCATCTCAAGTGGAGGCGCTCTCTACAGGAAATGCAAGAGGAACTCCAGAGTCGTGCCACCATTCCAAGAGTCCCCTAGATGTCTCAGTCCATTCCAGAGGAACCTGTTTTCCCTGCACTGCCTCGACTTTCACGCCGAGGTTCGACTCACACCTCGGCGGCATGTGGGACAGCCCTCTGGGATAGCCTCGTGGTAAAGCCTGGAGGAAAAGCCACAGATCACTTGATCCACGCGACCGGAAGCGTGACACTGCTGCTACAGCTCGGGAGGAAAGCGCACGTGCATGCCCCCATTCGAGACGAAGACTGACTTCCCTGGGGGGGCTCCAGAGCTACCCCAAGATCCATGTCAGCACTGTAGAGGAATCCTCAGGTTCCTGCCCCAACTCCTCGCAAGGTCTTTTTTTTTTTTCTTTCCTTTTACTCTTTTCTTTGCATTTATTTAAACACAGTTCTCAAAACTTTTGAGTGAAATTGGGCCTCCTTTGGTAAGCAAAGAACCTGAAATTAGTATTTAAAAAATGAACAGGCAAAGTCTTCAGATCATCCACAACACAGGTGTAGTGTTCCCTTCTTTTTTCTCAAAACTCTGAACCACCCAGTTTTTCCATATAGTCTTAAAAGCTAGAAGAACAAGAGTAGCATTTGTGGTGGAATATTATTTTCACTTGCTGATTACTAATTGAAATACCATTATCCCCTTCTAACAGCTTTAAGAAATAAGCCTTTTAAGGCATACATTGTGCAACTCATCTTATTCCCTGCTATGTATATAATACAGATTACATAAAGGCTGTCAAAGTCACATTTATATAAGCATTAAGCATTTGCTGTATTGAAAGATCTTTAGTTTTTAACACTAGCAGTATAGAGTTACAGAGCGTAACTTTTATCACTTAACTGCAGGTATATTAAGTATGGTATGTTTCATGGACTCGAGGAAAACGGGCATTTTTTTCTTTAATTTACTACTGACAATCTAATCAGAACAGTTCTCCTAAGCATTGATATGTTAGAAAGAAAAGTAAAAACCAAACGTTATTGTTGCTTTTTGCCATTTGGTAGCATTTTACACACAGGCTTCAATCTTCAGAATACCCTGTATTCAGTAGAAAAACCATTTAAATGAAGTTCTGTACAATAGAAACTTCTCAGCAGTCAAAATTTTAGACTGTAAAAAAATACATGTAAAACATACTTTTCTGAAAACACTTAACTTTGAACAAAGCACCGAACTACACAAATGCAGAATGAAAACAGCATTTCAACTCCACCAAAAGTAGTCATCATAAAAGGTGTAAAAGTCACCTAACTTCACCAGGCACTGTTCACTTTTTAAACAGGAGACAATAAAAAATATTGTCCACAAACAATATCCCAACTCTAGGGCAGGTTTCAGAAAGTCTTCATCTTCATGCTTTAATAGCGATGAGGTGAGTATGATCGAGATCTGGAACGTGATCTGTATCCTCCACGACTATAGTAGGGAGAAGGTGACCGTCTTCTGTATTTCTGATCCCTGTCTTGAGCAGCTCTCCATCCTCCTCCTCCTCCTCCTCCTCCTCTGTACGATCTGCTGTAATAGTCCCGATCATCATAGCCTCGATCATATCCTCTGTCATAGTAATCTCGACGGCGTGAGCTGCCATAGGTAGGTCTCCCCATGTAAATTCCTGCTGTTGGAGTATGTGGTCTTTTCGTTATGGAGAAGTCAACTCTGATCCTACATCCATCAAGCTCCATTCCATTGGCACGCTCTTTTGCTTCCTTGGCATCATCTACATTTTCAAAGTATACAAAGGCAAATCCTCTTGAACGTCTAGACTGCTGGTCATATACAATAGATACATCAGCAATTGGGCCATATTTAGAGAACATTTCTCTTAGATCTCTTTCTGTAGTATACAAGCTCAATCCAAATACTCCAAGACAACAGTTAGGATCAGGATTTGCCCGATTCCCAACATGACGCCAGCGAGTAGACATGGAGAATGACTGTGGCTATGCCGTCTTCGATAATCTCTGCTGTAAGATCTGCTACGAGATCTTCTATGGGACGGGACCGAGATCGTGACCTTGTATAATGCCTCCGAGAACTTCTTCTGGATCTAGACCTAGATTCCGATCTGGACCTGGACTTTGATCTGGAACGCCTGGAATCTTCCTTGGAGCGAGACCTTGCAGGGGTATGACTTGCAGATTTCCCAGATCCATGAGCACTTCCGCTTCTGGAAGCAGAACGGGATTCCCCTCGCCGTAGTTCTCCTCGCCGCTGTCGCTCATGACTTTCACTGCTGTCGCCGCTCGATGTGCTTCAATCGAACTGCCAACGACCTTCGCACGCTTCAGTGTAGAGGCTCCGCCG
>NW_017213035.1:0-16005 GCF_001704415.2 Capra hircus | reverse complement strand
AAGTCATCTCTGTCTCGGATGGGTGCATGCACTGTGCGTTTCTCGAGCGTGTAGAGCAGTGTCACGCTTCTTCGCGTGGATAGGGATGTGTGCCTTCTCGAGGTTTTCTAAGGGCGTCCCACGGCACCATTGGTGTGTTGATGTCGTCTGCGGTGAAAGTGAAGGCAGTGAGAAAAAGAGTTTCTGGAATGGACTGAGACATCTTGGAGTTGTGGGGACTGACTCACCTGGGAGACTTCAGAAGTACCCCCAAGTTCCATGTCTGCACTGGAGAGAATCCTCAGTTTCCGGCAACGACTCCACACAAGGTCTTAGGCCCCGGCATCGACGGGGAGAGGAATCCCCAGAGGCACCCCGAGCAATCGGCATGGGGACTGGCCTTTCCTGAGGCCACCAGAGAGGGTCCCTGAGGTCCCTGTCGTAAGCCGAGAGCACCTGCCGCAACTGAGAAAATCCAGGAGGTTCTCCTCCAGGCGAGATGAGGCCCATTTCCGCTGAGGCGTCTCGAGGCTATTCACACCTAAACTCTGGAATTTCCAAAGGGTCCTTCACACCCTTGCTGCAACTCAAGAAGTTCCCCGACATACCCGTCTCCACTCGAGAGGAAGCACGAGAGTTCCACCCACATCCAGAGGAGCCCCGTTTCCCCTCCGAGCTCAAGAGGAGGGATTCTTTCCCTGCGTGGTTGGGAAAGAATTCCCGGCGTTCCCGTCGCATCTCAAGAGGAGGCGCTCTCCACAGGAAAGGCGAGAGGAAACTCTAGGGTCGTGCCACATTTCCCAGAGTCTCCCGGATGTCTCCGTCCATTCCAGGTAACCTGTTTTCCCTGCACTGCCTCGACTTTCAAGGCGAGGATCAACTCACACCACGGTGGCACGTGGGACAGCCCTGTGGGGAAGCCTCGTGGAAAGCCTTGTGGGAAAGCCTCGAGGGAAAGCTACAGATCCCTTGATCCACGCGAAGGGAAGCTTGACACTGCTACTACAGCTCGGGAGCAAAGCGCACGTGCATCGACCCACTCGAGACGAGGACTGACTCCACTGGGGAGACTCCAGAAGTACCCCAAGATCCATGTCAGCACTGGAGAAGAATCCTCAGGTTCTGGCACCGACTCAACACAATGTCCTAGGCCCCGGCATCGACGGGAGAGGAATCCCGAGAGGCCCCCGAGCAACTCGCATGGGGACTGGCCTTTCCTGAGGCCACCAGAGCGGGCCCCTGAGGTCCCCTTCGTAAGATGAGAGCACCTGCCGCAACTCGAGAAAATCCAGGAGGTTCTCCCCTCCAGGCGAGATGAGGCCCATTTCTGCTGAGGCAAATAGGGGGTAATCACACTAAACTCTGAAACTTCCAAAGGGTCCTTCACACCCTTGCTGCAACTCAAGAAGTTCCCCGACATACCCGTCTCCACTCAAGAGGAACACGAGAGTCCCGCGCACTTCCAGAGTGGCCCCGTTTTCCGCCTGCTAGCTCGAGAGGAGGGATCCTTTCCCTGTGTGGTCGGGAAAGAATTCCTAGCGTTCCCGTCGCATCTCAAGAGGAGGCGCTCTCCAGAGGAAGGCGAGAGGAACTCCAGGATCAGGCCCCATTCCCAGAGTCCCCCAGAATTCTCAGTTTATTCCAGGGAAACCTGTTTTCCCTGCACTGCTTCGACTTTCAAGCCGAGGATCAACTCACACCACGGTGGCACGTGGGACAGCCCTTTGGGGAAGAGTCGTGGGAAAGCCTTGTGGGAAAGCCTTGAGGGAAAGCCACAGATCCCTTGATCCACGCGAAGGGAAGCTTGACACTGCTAATACAGCTCGGGAGGAAAGCGCACGTGCATCGCCCCACTCGAGACGAGGACTGTCTCCACTGGGGAGACTCCAGAAGTACCCCAAGATCCATGTCAGCCCTGGAGAGGAATCCTCAGGTTCCGGCACCGACTCCACACAAGGTCTTAGGCCCTGGCATCAGGGGAGAGGAATCCCGAGAGGCCCCCGAGCAACTCGTATGTGGACCTGCCTTTCCTGATGCCACCAGAGCGGGTTCCTGATGTCCCCGTCGTAAGTTAAGAGCACCTGCCGCAACTCGAGAAAATCCAGGAGGTTCTCCCTTCCAGGCGAGATGAGGCCCATTTCCGCTGAGGCGTCTCGAGGCTAATCACACCCAACCTCTGGAACTTCCAAAGGGTCCTTCACACACTTGCTAAAACTAAAGAAGTTCGCAGACATAACCGTCTCCACTCGAAAGGAAGCACGAGAGTCCCGCCCACATCTAGAGGAACCCCGTTTCCGCCACCTAGCTCGAGAGGAGGGATCCTTTCCCTGCATGGTTGGGAAAGAATTCCCGGCGTTCCCGTCACATCTCAAGAGGAGGCGGTCTCCACAGGAAAGGCGAGAGGAACTCCAGGGTCGTGCCACCATTCCCAGAGTCCCCCAGATGTCTCAGTCCATTCCAGGGAAACCTGTTTCCCTACACTGCCTCGACTTTTAGGACGAGGATCCACTCACACCACGGTGGCACGTGGGACAGCTCTTTGGGAAAGCCTCGAGGGAAAGCCACAGATCCCTTGATCCACGCGAAGGGAATCCATGACAGTGCTGCTGCAGCTCGGGAGGAAAGCACACGTGCATGCCCCCACTCGAGACAAGGACTGACTCCCCTGGGGAGACTCCAGAAGTACTCCAAGATCCATGTCAGCACTGGAGAGGAATCCTCACTTTACGGCACCAACTCCACAAAGGTCTTAGGCCCCGGCATCGTCGGGAGAGGAATCCCGTGAGTCTCCCTGAGCAACTCCCATGGGGACTGGCCTTTCCTGAGGCCACCAGAGCGGGTCCCTGAGGTCCCCGTCGTAGGTCGAGAGCACCTGCAGCAACTTGAGAAAATCTAGGAGGTTCTCCCTTCCAGGCGAGATGAGGACCATTTCCGCTGAGGTGTCTCAATGTTAATCACACCTAACCTCTGGAACTTCCAAAGGGTCCTTCACACCCTTGCTGCAACTCATGAAGATCCCCAACATACCCGTCTCCACTCGAGAGGAAGCACGAGAGTCCCGCCCACATTCAGAGGAGCCCCGTTTCCGCCTCCTAGCTCGAGAGGAGGGATCCTTTCCCTCAGTGATCGGGAAAGAGTTCCCAGTGTTCCCAGCACATCTCAAGAGGAGGCGATCTCCACAGGAAAGGCGAGAGGAACTCCAGGGTCGTGCCACCATTCCCAGAGTCCCCCAGATGTCCCAGTCCATTCCAGGGAAACCTGTTTTCCCTGACTGCCTCGACTTTCAAGCCGAGGATCGTCACACACGACGGTGGAACGTAGGACAGCCCTGTGGGAAAGCCTCGTGGGAAAGTCTCATGTGAAAGCCTCAAGGGAAAGCCACAGATCCCTTAATCCACGCGAAGGGGAGCGTGACACTGCTGCTACAGCTAGGGAGGAAAGCGCACGTGCATGCCCCCACTCGAGACGAGGACTGACTCCCCTGGGGAGACTCCAGAAGTACCCCAAGATCCATGTCAGCACTGGAGAGGAATCCTCAGGTTCCGGCACCGACTGCAAACAAGGCCTTAGGCCCGGGCATCGACGGGAGAGGAATCCCGAGATGCCGCCGAGCAACTCGCATGGGGACTGGCCTTTCCTGAGGCCACCAGAGAGGGTCCCTGAGGTCCCCATCGTAAGTCGAGAGCACCTGCCGCAACTCGAGAATATCCAGGAGGTTCTCCCTTCCAGGCGAGATGAGGCAAATTTCCGCTGAGGCGTCTCGAGGATAATCACACCTAACCTATGGAACTTCCAAAGGGTCCTTCACACCCTTGCTGCAATTCAAGAAGTTCCCCGACATACCCTGCTCCACTCGAGAGGAAGCACGAGAGTCCCGCCACATCCAGAGGAGCCTCGTTTCCGCCTCATGGCTCGAGAGGAGAGATCCTTTCCCTGCGTGGTCGGGAAAGAATTCCCGGCATTCCCCTCGCATCTCAAGAGGAGGCGCTCTCCACAGGAAAGGCGAGAGGAACCCCAGGGTCGTGCCACCATTCCCAGAGTCCCCCAGATATCTCAGTCCATTCCAGGGAAACCTGTTTTCCCTGCACTGCCTCGACGTTCAAGACGAGGATCGACTCACACGACGGTGACACGTGGGTAGCCCTGTGGGAAAGCCTCGTGGGAAAGCCTCGAGAGAAAGCCTCGTGGGAAAGCCTCGTGGGGAAATCTCGAGGGAAAGCCACAGATCCCTTGATCCACGCGAAGGGAAGCGTGACACTGCTGCTACAGCTCTGAAGGAAAGCGCACGTGCATGCCCCCACACGAGACGAGGACTGACTCCCCTGGGGAGACTCCAGAAGTAACCCAAGATCCATGTCAGCACTGGAGAGGAATCCTCAGGTTCAGGCACCGACTCCACACAAGGTCTTAGGTCCTGGCATCGATGGGAGAGGAATCCCGAGAGGCCCCCGAGCAACTCGCATGGGGACTGGCCTTTTCTGAGGCCACCAGAGCGTGTCCCTGAGGTCCCGTCGTGAGTCGAGAGCACCTGTCGCAACTCGAGAAAATCCAGGAGGTTCTCCCCTCCAGGAGAGATGAGGCCCATTTAAACTGAGGCGACTCGAGGCTAATCAAATCTAACTTCTGGAACTTCCAAAGGGTCTTTCACACTTTTGCTGCAACTCAAGAAGTTCCCCGACATACCCGTCTCCAGTAGAGAGGAAGCTCCATAGTCCCGCCCACATCCAGAGGAGCCCCGTTTCCGCCTCCTAGCTCGAGAGGAGGGATCCTTTCCCTGCGTGGTAGGGAATGAATTCAAGGCGTTTCCGACGCATCTCAAGAGGAGGCGCTCTCCACAGGTAAGGGGAGAGGAACTTCAGGGTCGTGTCACCATTCCCAGAGTCCCCCAGAGGTCTCAGTCCATTCCAGGGAAACCTGTTTTCCCTGCACTCCGTCGACTTTCAAGCCGAGTATCGACTCACAACAAGGCGGCACGTGGGACCGCCCTGTGGGAAAGGCTCGTGGGAAAACCTCGTGGGAAAGACTCGAGGGAAAGCCACAGATCCCTTGATCCACGCGAAGGGAAATGCAACACTGCTTCTACAGCTCGGGAGGAAAGCGCACGTGCATGCCCCCACTTGAGACGAGGGCTTACTCCCCTGGGGAGACTCCAGAAGTACCCCAAGATCCATGTCAGCACTGGAGAGGAATCCTCAGGTTCAGGCACCAACTCCACACAAGGTCTTAAGCCCCGGCATCGTCGGGAGAGGAATCCCGAGAGGACCCCGAGCAACTCGCATGGGGACTGGCCTTCCCTGAGGCCACCAGAGCGGGTCCCAGAGGTCCCCATCGTAAGTCGAGAGCACCTGCCGCAACTCGAGAAAATCCAGGAGGTTCTCCCCTCCAGGCGACATGAGGCCCATTTCCGCTGAGGCGTCTGGAGGTTAATCACATCTAACATCTGGAACTTCGAAAGGGTCCTTCACACCCTTGCTGCAACTCAAGAAGTTCGTCGACATACCCGTCTCCACTCGAGAGGAAGCACGAGTGTCCCGCCCACATCCAGAGGAGCCCTGTTTCTGCGTCATAGCTCGAGAGGATTTATCCTTTCCCTGCATGGTCGGGAAAGAATTCCCGGCGTTCCCAACGCATCTTAAGTGGAGGCGCTCTCCACAGGAAAATAGAGAGGAACTCCAGGGTCGTGCCACCATTCCCAGAGTCCCCCATATGTCTCAGTCCATTCCAGGGAAAACTTTTTTCCCTGCACTGCCTCGACTTTCAAGCCTAGGATCGACTCACACCACGGTGGCACGTGGGACAGCCCTGTCGGAAAGCCTGGTGGGAAAGCCAAGAGGGAAAGCCACAGATCCCTTGATTCACGCGAAGGGAAGCGTGACACTGCTGGTACTCCTCGGGAGGAAAGCGCACTTGCATGCACCAACTCGTGACGAGGACTGACTCCCCTGGGGAGACTCCAGAAGTACCCCAAGATCCATGTCAGCACTGGAGAGGAATCCTCAGGTTCCGGCACCGACTCCACACAAGGTCTTAGGCCCCGGCATCGACGGGAGAGGAATCCCGAGAGGCCCCCGAGTAACTCGCATGGGGACTGGCCTTTCATGAGGCAACCAGAGCGGGTCCCTAAAGTCCCCATCGTAAGTCGAGAGGAACTGCCGCAACTCGAGAAAATCCAGGAGATTCTCCCCTCCAGGCGAGATGAGGCCCATTCCGTTGAGGCAACTAGGAGGTAATCACGCTTTAACTCTTGAACTTCCAAAGGGTCCTTCACACCCTTGCTGCAACTCAAGAAGTTCCCCGACATACCCGTCTCCACTCAAGAGGAATCCGAGAGTCCCGCCCATATCCAGAGTGGCGCCGTTTCCACCTGCTAGCTCGAGAGGAGGGATCCTTTCCCTGCGTGGTCGGGAAAGAATTCCCGGCGTTCCCGTCGCATCTCAAGAGGACGCGCTCTCCACAGGAAAGGCGAGAGGAACTCCAGGGTCGTGCCACCATTCCCTGAGTCCCCCAGATGTCTCAGTCCATTCCAGGCAAGACTTTTTTCCCTTCACTGCCTCGACTTTAAAGCCGAGGATCGACTCTCACCACCGTGGCACGTGGGAAAGCCCTGTGGGAAAGCCTCGTGGGAAAGCCTCGTGGGAAAGCCTCGAGGGAAAGCCACAGATCCCTTGATCTACGCGAAGGGAAGCGTGACACTGCTGCTACAGCTCGGGAGGAAAGCGCACGTGCATGGCCCCACTCGAGACGAGGACTGACACCCCTGGGGAGACTCCAGAAGTACCCCAAGTTCCATGTCAGCACTGGAGAGGAAACCTCAGGTTCCGGCACCGATTCCACACAAGGCCTTAGGCCCCTGCATCGACGTGAGAGGAATCCCGAGAGGCCCCAGAGCAACTCGCATGGGGACTGGCCTTTCCTGAGGCCACCAGGGCGGGTACCTGAGGTCCCCGTCGTAAGTCGAGAGCACCTGCCGCAACTCGAGAAAATCCAGGAGGTTCTCCCCTCCAGGCGAAATGAGGCCCATTTCCGCTTAGGTATCTCCAGGCTAATCTCACCTTACCTCTGGACATTCCAAAGGGTTCTTCACACCCTTACTGCAACTCAAGAAGTTCCCCGACATACCCGTCTCCACTCGAGAGGAAGCACGAGAGTCCTGCCCACATCCAGAGGAGCCCCGTTTCCGCCTCTTAGCTCGAGAGGAGGGATCCTTTCCCTGCGTGATCGGGATAGAATTCCCGGTGTTCCTGCCACATCTCAAGAGGAGGCGCGCTCCACAGGAAAGGCGAGAGGAACTCCAGGGTCGTGCCACCATTCCCAGAGTCCCCTGGATGTCTCAGTCCATTCCAGGGAAACCTGTTTTCCCTGCACTGCCTCGATGTTCAAGCGGAGGATCGACTCACACCACGGTGGCACGTGGGAGAGCCTTGTGGGAAAGCCTCATGGGAAAGCCTCGAGGGAAAGACACAGATCCCTTGATCCACGTGAAGGGAAGCGCGACACTACTGCTACAGCTTGGGAGGAAAGCGCACGTGCATGCCCCCACTCGAGACGAGGACTGACTGCCCTGGGGAGAATCCAGAAGTTCCCAAAGATCCATGTCTGCACTGGAGAGGAATCCTCAGGTTCCGGCACTGAGTCCACAGAAGGTCTTAGGCCCCAGCATCGACGGGAGAGGAATCCCGAGAGGCCCTCGAGCAACTCGCATGGTGACTGGCCTTTCCTGAGGCCACTAGAGCGGGTCCCTGAGGTCCCCGTCGTAAGTCGAGAGCCCCAGCCGCAACTCGAGAAAATACAGGAGGTTCTCCCCTCCAGGCGAGATGAGGCCCATTTCCGCTGAGGCATTTCGAGGCTAATCACACCTAGCCTCTGGAACTTCCAAAGGGTCCTTCACGCCCTTGCTGCAACTCAAGAAGTTCCCCGACATACCCGTCTCCACTTGAGAGGAAGAACGAGAGTCCCGGCCACATGCAGAAGAGCCCCTTTTCCGTCTCATAGCTCGAGAGGAGGGATCCTATCCTTGCGTGCTCGGGAAAGAATTCCCGGCGTTCCAGTCGATTCTCAAGAGAAGGCACTCTCCACAGGAAAGGCGAGAGGAACTCCAGGGTCGTGCCACCATTCCCAGAGTCCCCCAGATGTCTCAGTTCATTCCAGGGAAACCTGTTTTCCTGCACTGTTTTGACTTTCAAGCCGAGGATCAACTCACACCACGGTGGCACGAGGAACAGCCCTGTGGGAAAGCCTCGTGGGAAAGCCTCGTGGGAAAGCCTCGAGGGAAAGCCACATATCCCTTGATCCAAGCATAGGGAGGCTTGACACTGCTGCTTCAGCTCAGGAGGAAAGCGCACGTGCATGCGCCCACTCGAGACGAGGACTGACTCCCCTGGGGAGACTCCAGAAGTACCCCAAGATCCATGTCAACACTGGAGAGGAATCCTCAGGTTCCGGCACTGACACCACACAAGGTCTTAGGCCCTAGCATCGATGGGAGAGGAATCCCGAGAGGCCCCCGAGCAACTCGCATGGGGACTGGCCTTTCCTGAGGCCACCAGAGCGGGTCCCTGAGGTCCCCGTCTTAAGTCGAGAGCACCTGCTGCAACTCGAGAAAATCCAGGAGGTTCTCCACTCCAGGCGAGATGAGGCCCATTTCCGCTGAGGCATTTCGAGGCTAATCACACCTAACCTCTGGAACTTCCAAAGGGTCCTTCACGCCCTTGCTGCAACTCAAGAAGTTCCCCGACAAACCCGTCTCGACTCGAGAGGAAGCACGAGAGTTCCGCCCACATCCAGAGGAGCCCCGTTTCCGCCTCCTAGCTCGAGAGGAGGGATCCTTTCCCTGTGTGGTCGGGAAAGAATTCCCGGCGTTCCCGTCGCATCTCAAGTGGAGTCGCTCTCCTCAGGAAAGGCGAGAGGAACTCCATGGTCGTGCCACATTCCCAGAGTTCCCCAGATGTCTCAGTCCATTCCAGGGAAACCTGTTTTCCCTGCACTGCCTCGACTTTCAAACCGAGGATCGACTCACACCACGGTGGCTCGTGGGAGAGCCCTGTGGGAAAGATTCGTGGGAAAGCCTCATGGGAAAGCCTCGAGGGAAAGCCACAGATCCCTTGATCCACGCGAAATGAAGCGTGACACTGCTGCTACAGCTCGGGAGGAAAGCACACGTGCATGCCCCCACTCGGACGAGGACGGACTCCACGCGGGAGACTCCAGAAGTACCCCAAGATCCATGTCAGCACTGGAGAGGAATCCTCAGGTTCCAGCACCGACTCCACACAAGGTCTGAGGGCCCGGCATCGACGGGAGAGGAATCCCGAGAGGCCCCCGAGCAACTTTCAAGGGGACTGGCCTTTCCTGAGGCCACCAGAGCGGGTCCCTGAGGTCCCCGTCGTAAGTCGAGAGCACCTGCCGACACTGGAGAAAATCCAGGAGGTTCTCCCCTCCAGGCGAGATGAGGCCCGTTTCCGCTGAGGCGTTTCGAGGCAAATCACACCTAAACTCTGGAACTTCCAAAGGGTCCTTCACACCCTTTCTGCAACTCAAGAAGTTCCCCGACATACCCGTCTCCAATTGAGTGGAAGCACGAGAGTTCCGCACACATCCAAAGGAGCCCCGTTTCGGCCTCCTAGATCGAGTGGAGTGATACTTCCCCTGCGTGGTCGGGAACGAATCCCGGCGTGCCCGTCGCATCTCAAGAGGAGGCGCTCTCCACATGAAAGGCGAGAGGGAATCAAGGGTCGTGCCACCATTCCCAGAGTCCCCCAGATGTATCAGTCCATTCCTAGGAAACCTGTTTTCCCTGCACTGCCTGGACGTTCAAGCCGAGAATCGACTCACACCACGGTGGCATGTGGGACAGCCCTGTGGGAAAGACTCGTGGGAAAGCCTCGAGGGAAAGCCACAGATCCCTTGATCCACGCGAAGGGAAGCGTGATAGTACTGCTACAGCTCGGGAGGAAAGCGTACGTGCATGCCCCCTCTGGAGACGAGGACTGACTCCCCTGGGGAGACTCCAGAAGTACCCCAAGATCCATGTCAGCACTGGAGAGGAAACCTCAGGTTCCGGCACCGACTCCACAAAAGGTCTTAGGCCCCAGCATCGACGGGAGGGGAAACCCGAGAGGCCCCCGAGAGGCACCCGAGCAACTCGCATGGGGACTGGCCTTTCCTGAGGCCACCAGAGGGGGTCCCTGAGGTCCCCATCGTAAGTCGAGAGCACCTGCGGCAACTGGATAAAATCCAGGAGGTTCTCCCCTCCAGGCGAGATGAGGCCCATTTCTGCTGAGGCGTCTCGAGGCTAATCACACCTAAACTCTGGAACTTCCAAAGGGTCCTTCACACTCTTGCTGCAACTCAAGAAGTTCCCCGACATACCCGACTCCACTCGAGAGGAAGCACGAGAGTCCCGACCACATCCAGAGGAGCCCCGTTTCCGCCTGCTAGCTCGAGAGGAGGGATCCGTTCCCTGCGTGGTCGGGAAAGAATTTCCGGCATTCCCGTCGCATCTCAAGTGGAGGCGCTCTCCACAGGAAAGGCGAGACGAACTCCACGGTCGTGCCACATTCCCAGAGTCCCCCAGATGTGTCAGTCCATTGAGGGAAACCTGTTTTCCCTGCACTGCCTCGACTTTCAAGCCGAGGATCGACTCACACCACGGTGGCACGTGGGACAGCCCTGTGGGAAAGCCTCGTGGGAAAGCCTCATGGGAAAGCCTCGAGGGAAAGCCCCTGATCCCTTGATCCACGCGAAGGGAAGCGTGACACTGCTGCTACAACTCGGGAGGAAAGCGCACGTGCATGCCCCCTCTCGAGACGAGGATTGACTCCCCTGGGGAGACTCCAGAAGTACCCCAAGATCCATGTCAGCACTGGAGAGGAATCCTCAGGTTCTGGCACTGACTACACACAAGGTTTTAGGCCCCAGCAACGACGGGAGAGGAAAACCAAGAGGCCCTCGACAGGCCCGCGAGCAACTCTCAAGGGGACTGGCCTTTCGTGAGGCCACCAGAGCGGGTCCCTGAGGTCCCCGTCGTAAGTCGAGAGCACCTGCCGCAACTCGAGAAAATCCAGGATGTTCTCCCGTCCAGGCGAGATGAGGCCCATTCCCGCTGAGGCGTCTAGAGGCTAATCACACCTAACCTCTGGAACTTACAAAGGGTCCTTCACAACCTTGCTGCAACTCAAGAAGTTCCCCGACATACCCGTCTCCACTCGAGAGGAAGCACGAGAGTCCCGCCCACAATCAGAGGAGCCCCGTTTCCGCCTCCTAGCTCGAGAGGAGGGATCCTTTCCCTGCGTGGTCGGGAAAGAATTCCCCGCATTCCCGTCGCATCTCAAGAGGATGCGCTCTCCACAGGAAAGGCGAGAGGAACTTCAGGGTCGTGCCACATTCCCAGAGTCCCCCAGATGTCTCAGTCCATTCCAGGGAAACCTGTTTTCCCTCCACTGTCTCGACTTTCAAGCCGAGGATCGACTCACACCACAGTGGCACGTGGCACAGCCCTGTGGGAAAGACTAGCGGGAAAGAATCCTGGGAAAGCCTCGAGGGAAAGCCCCTGATCGCTTGATCCACGCGAAGGGAAGCGTGACACTGCTGCTACAGCTCGGGAAGAAAGCGCACGTGCATGCCCCCGCTCGAGACGAGGACTGACTCCACTGGGGAGACTCCAGAGGTACCCGAAAATCCATGTCAGCACTGGAGAGGAATGCTCAGGTTCCAGCACCGACTCCACACAAGATCTTATGCCCAGGCATAGACGGGAGAGGAATCCCGAGAGGAACCCGAGCAACTCACATGGGGTTTGACCTTTCCTGAGGCCACCAGAGCGGGTCCCTGAGGTCCCCGTCGTAAGTCGAGAGCACCTGCTGCAACTCGAGAAAATCCAGGAGGTTCTCCCCTCCAGGCGAGATGAGGCCCATTTCCGCTGAGGCGTCTCGAGGCTAATCACACCTAACCTCTGGAACTTCCAAAGGGTCCTTCACACCCTTGCTGCAACTTAACAATTTCCCCGACATACCCGTCTCCACTTGAGAGGAAGCACGAGAGTCCCGGCCACATCCAGAGGAGCCCCGTTTCCGCCTCCTAGATCGAGAGGAGGGATCCTTTCCCTGCGTGGTCGGGAAAGAATTCCCGGCGTTCCCGTCGCATCTCAAGAGGAGGCGCTCTCCACAGGAAAGGCGAGAGGAACTCCAGGGTCGTGCCATCATTCCCAGAGACAACCAGATATCTCAGTCCATTCCAGGGAAACCTGTTTTCCCTGCACTGCCTCGACTTTCAAGCCGAGGATCGAGTCACACCACGGTGGCACCTGGGACAGCCCTGTGGGAAAGCCTCGTGGGAAAACCTCGTGGGAAAGCCTCCTTGGAAAGCCATAGATCCCTTGAACCACGCGAAGGGAAGCGTGACACTGCTGCTGCAACTAGGGAGGGAAGCGCACGTGCATGCCCCAACTAGAGACGAGGACTGACTCCCCTGGGGAGACTCCAGAAGTACCCCAAGATCCATGTCAGCACTGGAGAGGAATGCTCAGGTTCCGGCACTGACTCCACACAAGATCTTAGGCCCCCGGCATCGAAGGGAGAGGAATCCTGAGAGGACCCCGAGCAACTCGCATGAGGACTTGCCTTTCCTGAGGCCACCAGAGCCGGTCCCTGAGGTCCCCGTCACAAGTCGAGAGCACCTGCGGCAACTCGAGAAAATCCAGGAGGTTCTCCCCTCCAGGCAAGATGAGGCCCTTTTCCGCAGAGGCGTCTCGAGGCTAATCACATCTAATATCTGAAACTTCCAAAGGGTCCTTCACACCATATCTGCAACTCAAGAAGTTCCCCAACATACCCGTCTTCACTCGAGAGGAAGCATGAGAGTCTCGCCCACATCCAGAGGAGCCCCGTTTCCGCCTCCTAGCTTGAGAGGAGGGATCCTCTCCCTGCGTGGTCGGGAAAGAATTCCCGGCGTTCCCTTCGCATCTCAAGAGGAGGCGCTCTCCACCGGAAAGGCGAGAGGAAATCCAGGGTCGTGCCACATTCCCAGAGTACCCCAGATGACTCGGTCCATTCCAGGGAAAACTGTCTTCCCTGCAGTGTCTCAACTTTCAAGCCGAGGATCGACTTACACCATGGTGGCACGTGTGACAGCCTTGTGGGAAAGCCTCGTGGGAAAGCCTCGCGGGAAAGCCTCCTTGGAAAGCCCCTGATCCCTTGATCCAGGCGAAGGGAAGCGCGACACTGCTGCTACAGCTCGGGAGGAAAGCGCACATGCATGCCCCCCACTCGAGACGAGGACTGACTCCCCTGGGGAGACTCCAGAAGTACCCCAAGATCCATGTCAGAACTGGAGAGGAATCCTCAGGTTACAGCACTGACTCCACAGAAGGTCTTAGGCCCCCAGCATCGACGGGAGAGGAACCCCGAGAGGCCCCCGAGAAACTCGCATGGAGACTGGTCTTTCCTGAGGCCACCAGAGCGGGTCCCAGGGGTTCCCGTTGTAAGGCGAGAGCACCTGCCGCCAACTCGAGAAAATCCAGGAGGTTCTCTCCTCCAGGCGAGATGAGGCCCATTTCCGCTGAGGCGTGTCGAGGCTATTCACACCTAATCTCTGGAACTTCCAAAGGGTCCTTCACACCCTTGCTGCAACTCAAGAAGTTCCCCGACATACCCGTCTCCACTCGAGAGGAAGCACGAGAGTCCCGCCCACATCCACAGGAGCACCGTTTCCGCCTCCTAGCTTGAGAGGAGGGATCCGTTTCCCTGCGTGGTCGGGAAAGAATTCCCGGTGTTTCCGTCCCATCTCAAGAGGAGGCGCTCTCCACAGGAAAGGCGAGAGGAACTCCAGGGTCATGCCACATTCCCAGAGTCCCCCAGATGTCTCAGTCCATTCCAGGGAAAACCGTTTCCCTGCACTGCCTCGACTTTCAAGGCCGAGGATCGACTTACAACACGGTGGCACGTGGGACAGCCCTGTGGGAAAGCCTCGTGGGAAAGCCTCGAGGGAAAGCCACAGTTGCTTTGATCAACGCGAAGGGAAGCGTGACACTGCTGCTACAGCTCGGAGGAATGAGGAAAGCACACGTGCATTGCCCCTAATTGAGACGACGAAAAGACCTCCGCACGGGGAGACTCAGAAGTAGCCCAAAGATCATGTCATGCAGCTGGAGAGGCATCCTCAGGTTGGGTGCAGCCAACTCCACTCAAGGTCATTAGGCCCGCATTGAGCGTAGAGGAAGCCCGAGAGGGTCGCGCGGAGCACCACTAGCATGGGGTACTGGCCCTTCCTAAGGCACGGCAGAGCGGTCCCTGAGGTCCCCCGGTCGTAAGTCGATTGAGCGACGTGCAGCAAACTCGAGGAAAATCCAGAGAGGTTTCTCCCCTCGCAGGCGAAGAATGAGGCCGATTTCCCGCTGAGGAGCGTCTCGAGGTTAACGACGGCTAGACGGTCTGGAAACTTCCAAACGGTCCTTCAGCACCCTTGCTGGAACTCAAGAAGTTCCCCGACATAACGCGTCTCGCACTCAAGAGGACAGCAGCGAGAGTCCTGCCTACATCCATGAAGAGCCGTCCTCCTCCTCTCTGGAGAGGAGGATCCTTCCCCTGCGTGTTCGGAAAGAAACCGGCCCGTCGCAGTCGGTCAAGAGGAGGCGCTGCTCCTTGCACAGGAAGGGGAGAGGAAACTCCAGGGTCGGTGCCAGCATCCAGAGTCCCCAGATTGTCTCAGTGCCATTCAGGGAAACCTGTTTTCCTGCACTGTCGACATTTTCACCGAAGGATTCGACCCCAATCACCGGTGGTAGGTACGTGGACAATGATGTGGCAGCCTCCTGTTGAAGCTCCAGGAACCCAACAGATCATTTGATACCACTAAGCAAGCGACAATGAACGCAAACTGCTGCTACAGCTTGGGAGTAAACGCGCAAAAACAAGACATATACATTAAAAGTGGAAGAAGCCCACACCATACAGCAACTAGGACTCGACTAAAAAAACCTGGGAGACTACAACAGAACGAGAAATAGCCACAAGATCCCATTTCAGGCACTGGAGCGGGAATCCCTCAAAATGTTCTGAAGCACACAGACTACACAGTTTAGGCGCCCGCATCGACGAGACAGAATCCCGAGAGGCCCGCGGCATCTCGCATGGGGACTGGCCTTTCTCCTGAGGACACAAGACGGGTCATGAAGGTTCGCCGTCGAACGTCGAGAGCTGGCCCTTCCCGCCGCCTGAAGGGCCTTGCACGACGTCTCGAAAATTCAGGAGTTCTCCCCGCTCCAGGGTGATGAGGCCCATTTTCCGCTGGGGCATCTCGAAGGTTAATTAGACCTACACTCTGTAACTTCAAAGGGTTTTTCCACCTTATGCTACTGCAAGAAGTTCGCCCGAAGCATACTCGTCTCCGACTCGGAGGAAACACGAGAGTCCCGCCACGATCCAGAGAGCCCATTGGGCCGTCCGGCCGTCGTTAGCTGGAAGAGGAGGATCCTTTCGCTGCGTGGTCCGAGAAAGAATTCCCCGGCGTTCCCGTCGCATTTCCTGGAGGAGGCGCTCCCTCCCATCAGGAAAGGCGAAGAGGAACTCCAGGGGTGTGGCAACCATTCTGAGTCCCCCAGATGTCCAGTCCATTCCAGGAAAAGGTGTTTTCCCTGCACCTGCCCTCGACTTTCAAGGCCAAGGAAATCCGACCTGCACACACGGTGGCACGTGGGACAGCCTGTGGAAGCTCCTGCTGGGAATCTCGTGGAAAGACACCTCGAGGAAAGCCAAGACGATTCGCTTGATCCACGGCGAAGGGAAGCGTGATCTGGCTGCTAAGCTCGGGAGGAAGGCACTGTTGCCCCTGAGCTCGACGGGACCGTGACTCCCTGGGAGACCTACCAGAAGTACACCAAGATCCATCGTCAGCCAGTGAGAGGAGATCGCTCAGGTTCCGGCACCGGACTCGCCGTCAAGACCTTTAGGCCGCGCATCGACGGGAGGAAGGAAATGCTAAAGGCTCCCGAGGCAAGCCTTTTTTTTCCCCCCGTTGGACTTCGCGATGGGA